>NC_067150.1:37840951-38114742 GCF_903995435.1 Acomys russatus
GTGTTTAAATCCTTACAAGTGTCCTTCCGAAGTTACTCTCTCTGATTTCTCTTCACTTTCCTCCTCTGTGATGCCTGTCTACAGGAAGAATGAAGAGGCCTCCCGCACCATTGTCCCCTAGTGTCAGAAATGCCTCTTTATACTCCTTTCCCATAGTAGGCGAGCATAGTCAGTATGCGTGCTGTGGTCACCCAGAGAGGGAGAGGCCAGCTCTGCAGAAGAGCAGGGAGGATTTCTAGAACCTAGAAAGCACATGAGCAGAGAGGATTCTGCCATTTGGGCTTGGGGGAGAAGCACAAGAAAAGGGGAAGATGAAGGGGAAAGAAACTAAGCAGTTTTTTTGTTTGTTTGTTTTTCAAGACAGGATTTCTCTGAGTAGTCTCTACTACACAGTACTAGCTCTGCAGACCAGGCTGGCCTTGACTTCAGAGAGACCCGCCTGCCTCTGCCTCCCAAGTGCTGGGATTAAAGGCTTGCGCCACCACGCCCGGCTAAGGGGAAGGTTTTCTAAGATTCGGTTTTGTCTTGGTCCAACTTCAGCCTGTCCCAAGGATCATGGTACACTGCTCCATCCTCCTGGCAGGTAGAACAACTTCAGAGTGGCTTCCAGGCAGCTGACTGGTGCTGGTCAGATCTCCTCTTGCCAGGCTGCTGCTCCATTTCAGGTCAATGCTAACCGGTCATAGCGGCTTCATCAAATCTGTCCTCTCTGTCCAGCTGACCACCCACTGCTACTCCCCTTTCCTCCTCTCTCTCCACTCACCACTGTCACTGCCACTGTCCCCTACTAATACTTTGTTGGCCTAGAAGGATCTAGGCAAACTTACAATCCTCTAGGTTTCGTTTCAAAACTGGCCTGCCTCTATGCCTTATCCCCAGTTTCTGTGAGTGGCTCTCACTCGCCTTCACTCCTGCCATGCACTGCAGAGATGAGTCGCCCTCCTTTCCAACATCTGTCCTTAGGTTGTCTGTGCATGAGTATGGTTACCTTCAGCAGAGTCACATCTGTACAGTGATGTGAGTGTAGGGCCCAGAGTAGTGACGTAACACAGTGGAGGCATTAGTGGCTTAGTGAACCCCAGTGCATGCAGTCAGTTCAGAACTCTGTGTGTGTGTGTGTGTGTGTGTGTGTGTGTGTGTGTGTGTGTTTTCAGCATGATTGTGGAGGCGCTCCACTGTCCTAAGGCTAACAAGCTGACTTGGGACCTACTAGGAAGCATGCTTCCATTTGCTCTGACTGGGGGGTGCTAAGCTATGGAATGCCCATAGAGCTACGACTCGGCACTTGGCACTATTGACTCACTTCATCCTTTCCTTTCCACACCCACCCTCGGAAGGGTGCGTTAGGGTTCTGTTTCAGTAGGAGCTGCCCTGCTCTGCCACGCCTGTAAAAATCTTCAGTCTCCCTTTTCTTCTCTCTCCCCCTCCCCTTCCCCTCTTTTAAAAGACAGGGTCTACTGTGTAACCCAGGCTGGTCTTGAACTCCTGGTCTTCCAACTCAGCTTTCCAAGTTATACCACCACACCTGTCTACATTTTCAGTTTATCAAAGACATTTCAGAATGGCCTGGTGAGAGGGCTCAGCGGGTGAAGCACTCGCCACGCAAGCCTGACAACCTGAGTGTGATCCCGGAACCCATGTAAAGGTGGAAGAAGAGAAATCGCTCCAAAAATTAACCTGACCTCCACACGTGTGCCATGGCATGCACATGCCCACACATACATTATACACATAATAAAAGCAAAGAAAATTTGCAGATCCTTTACTGTGTTTTTTGCAAAGAAAGGATTCTACCAGTGTACCAGCAAGGCCCCCACTCTTGTTTCCCTGTTTGGACATGGGAACCTGGTGGTTCTTGAATGGCCCTCCATCTCAGTGGAGTTGCAGGCTCGTTTCTTGACACTTGACCTGTTACTCTGTGGGAGAGCGGCTGAGTACAAGTTACTGAGCCAGTGTTACAGGTGTTGTGGGAATATGGGAGGGAGAGCTGAAGGGCCTGTCCTCAAGAAGCGTCTCTTCATGAAGGGCCGTAGCAGGAGAAGTGGCATGGAACGTGAGCTACAGTTCACAAGAGCATTTTTAAAGGGGGGTTGGGGGGATGACAAAGTTAGTCTAGGAAACTCAGATGCCCTTGTACCTGTGTCTGTGGTTTCCGGTTTCCTGTAAGGCTGTTTACCACCAGCCAGTATGCTGCAAGTTTCAGGGCTCCCCCTGCCCTCTACTGCCTACAGTCTGATTGTCTTCTACTTGAGAAATGAAGATAAGATAACATCCTGCAGTGTTACAGGGCTTTAAGACTTTTGACTCCGCAAGTAAATAAACACGTGGACACAGCCAGTTTATACAATGAGATTACCAACTTAAACTCAGATAGAAAACCACATCCTTTCCTCTGAGCCCAGTCAGGTGACAGCCTTGCAGGGGCTAAGACATTACCCCTTAGAGCCTTTAAGAGGGATAGGCAAACAAGCCGTTCTCATTTACACTTAAAACCCAGTAAATGAGTAAGGATGAGTCAACATTGACAGATTCAACAATTACGCAAGCTGCCCCAGAGTCCCGTCGTTTTCCCTGCCCCCGGTGTGGCGGAGTGCCTTGGATCCCTTGTGTATTTTGTCCCTTACTTGTTTGGGTAGTCACTCTTCGTTCTGTACTCTCCCAGTTCTTGGAAGACATGGTCCCTGTATTATTATATATCCTGCAAGGCTAGCTGTTCCACCAGCTCCTGAAGTGGCCCAAAGAGTCTTGTTCCATGGTCAGTGGCTTAGTCCTTGTAGCCACTGGTCAGCAGGTCACATCTAAGGACTTTGAGTCCCTGGCTCAGCTCTTCCTAAACCAACTCCTTTACCCATGGAGTCCTGATTGCTTATCACAGGACTTCCACTTGCATCAGGTTTTTGGAGTTCTGAAACAGCCCTTCCTGTCAGATAAGGAGGCATAAGTTAAGGATGAGGCCACCCGGCTGCCAGGCTTTGTGTACTCTGGTGTAGAAGACCTGGAACCTGCCTTATGCTTCCTTTCTCATTCTTGGCCCTAGTATTCTTTTCTTTATGCCTGTGTTAGCTTCCTATCACTGTAACAAAATACCTGAGAAAATCAACTTATGAAGAGGAAAGGTTTGTCCTGGCTCATGGTGTCAGAGGTTTCAGCTCATCTTTGTCTTTGTTGCTTTGGGGCCTGTGGTAAGAGACACACCATGGCAAGGAGCACATTGACCAAAATTACAACTCATTCCAGCTGGGAAACGGGAAGGAAACAGACGGGACGCAGCTCTGAAATTCCAGTTAAGGGCCTATCCCAGTGACCTAATGAATTTCTTTAAATTTTTTTTTCTCATTTAAATTTATTTTCGTCTGCATATGGAGGTCAGAGGACACCCTGAAGGAATCTGTTCTCTCCTTTCATTCTCTTGGGCCCTGGGATTGAGCTCAGGTCATCAGGCTTAGTGTAAGCTTTCCTACCACCTCAAGGCGGGGAAGGAGGGAGGGAGGATGTGTATTTGCGTGGGACAATTGGGGGCGGGCGGTCAGCTCTCTTCTACTACCTCCAAGTGATAGCAATGCAAACGCTAAGCTGGGCACTCAAGAAAGCGGATCATGCCAGGTGGTGGCAGTGGCAGTGCATGCACGCCTTTGGTCCCATGTACTCTCAAGGCAGAGGCAGATGGGTCTCTGAGTTCTAAGCCAGCCTGGTCCATAGGGAATTCTAGGACAGCTGGGCTACACAGAGAAACCCTGTCTCAGAAAAGGGCAGAGGGGTGGGGCGGCGGGGGAAGCAGATCGCCTGATCACCTGATTTGCCAAGTGATAGCCTCTTATGACCTGGTGGCATTTTCAGGCCTGTGAGTATCACTCAGGGAGTGAGTTATATACAAGAGTATATATGAGAGCAGAGCCCGCAAGACCTTTGGAAAGGCTGAGCAGGAGCGTAGATGTGGAGAAACATCACTCTCAGATCTAAACTAATCCAAACAGGGAGAGAGCGTAGCAGACAGGAAAACACACATACATTTATGTGCGTGCATATAACTAGGGGGTAGGTAATGGGCCTTGACTGAAAGTAGAAAGTGGGGGCTGAAGTGTCCACCATTGAATGAGTGGATTCTTTTTTGGATTTTGAGACAGGATTTCTATATGTAGCCTTGGCTTGGCTGTCCTGGACTCGCTTTGTAGTTCAGGCTGGCCTTGAACTCACAAAGATCTGCCTGCCTCTTCCTCCCTAGGGCTGGGATTAAAAGTGTGTGCTGTCACACCTGGCAAATGAGTGGATTCTTTTTTTTAATAATTTTATTTATTTATGTATATATGAAAGCTCTATCTGCATGTACACCTGCATGCCAGAAGAGGGTATCATATGGCATTATAGATGGTTGTGAGCCACCATGTAGTTGCTGGGAATTGAACTCAGGACCTCTGGAAGAGCAGACAGTGCTTTTAACCCCTGAGCCATCTCTCCAGCCCCTTGAGTGGATTCTTTAGACTTCATAGCTACTGTGGGACCAGGAAAAGGGAGTCAAGCATGACTCCAGGGTCTGATGCCTAAAAGGTTGGGAAATGAGGTGTTGAGACAAGGTATTTGAAGGAGCAACAGGTTCTGGGGAAGTTGATGTTTGAAATTTAATGTGTTGCATACTAGTTAGACACCCAGGAAGATACTTGGATCTGTGGATTTGGGACATAAAAAAGGATTTCTGAAGTCTTTTCACATTTAGTGCACAAGCACATGCGTTTTTCTTACTAGGTTCTAAGGCTAGAACTCAGACCATCAAGCATGGTGGTAAGTGCCTCTCGTCACGGAGCGTCTCACTGCTCCCGTTAGAGCAGTATAGTTGAAGCCATGTCAGAATAGCCGTGGGGAGGGAGGTCCAGCCCAGCTGTGTGGGAGCACTTTTATAAAAGGTGAGAGCCAAAGGCAGCACCTGAAGTGGCAGTGGGAACCGTAGCAGAGGCCTGGTGGGAGTAAGCCAAAAGCAGCATCCGTGGAGTGCAGGCCAGAAGCCCCTGACAGCTCTAGAGTCCTCCACGAGTTGATTTGGGAGCAGAGCATAAGCTAAGCCAGCAGAGGGGTGTGGAAAAAAGAGGATGAGTGTGCCCCAGCTCCCACCCACTAGGTGGGCAAGGAGTGTCCAAAAAAACTCATGTTTAGCCGGGCGGTGGTGGCGCACACCTTTAATCCCAGCACTCGGGAGGTGGAGGCAGACGGATCACTGTGAGTTTGAGGCTAGCCTGGTCTACAAAGAGACTCCAGGACAGCCAAGGCTACACAGAGAAACCCTGTCTCAAAAAAAAAAGAAAAAGAAAGAAGTTCATGTTTGCTGTAGGACTTGATGTTGTCAGTCTGTCCCCGACCAGTGTCAGCTGGCTGGGCACTGACAGTTGGGCAAGTGTGGCCCCCCCTTCTCATTGTCTCTTGCAAGGGGCTCCGTGGGCATTGGCATTGCTGGGAGACACTCTGGATCTGCTCATCCTGTTGTCCTCTGTTTCCCAGAGTCTGTCATAGGGAACTGCTTAGATAGGAGTTCTCCTGGACCAGCAGTGGAGCTGCCGGATCACAATGGGCTCGGGTATCCAACACGGCCCTCGGCCAGTGAGCACCTCAGGTCCCGGACCCTCCAGAGACACCACACGATCCAGAACAGCGATGATGCTTATGTATGTTGGCCCCTCCCCTCCTGCAGCTTAGAGGTGGGATGATGCCAGTATCAGCTTAAAGGCAGAATATCCCCTTTTGCCATCGTCTCAGAGTCCACCCCTCTGCAAGCTGTGGAAACTTTTTTTAAACTCTTCCTTAACAGACCAGCCTTAACTCTGGTGTTGTCCCGGAAGACTCTTTCATCCAAATGTTAGACTTAGGAATCAAATGACCTGAACTCTGGGATTTTAACCTCCCCAGAACTCTAAACCCAAGCCCCAACATATGAACCCTCAATTCTTGGTTCATTTCTAGTAGCTGTTTTACTGTCTCTGGTGTTTTTGGGTTTTGTTTTGTTTTTGTTTTTTGAGACAGGGTCTCACTGTGTTAGCCTTGGCTGCCCTGGACTCACTTTGTAGACCAGGCTGGCCTTGAACTCACAGCGATCCACCTGCCTCTGCCTCCAGAGTGCTGGGATTAAAGGTGTGCGCCACCATGCCCAGCTTGTCTCTGGCTTTCTTAAGAATCGACCTGTCACAAGAAAGTCTTTTTAACTGAGACACACCCAGCCATGGTAGAACCTGTGTGCCATCAGCAGCTGTTTGTGGCTGTTCAAATGTGACTGTGTTAAAATCACACAGAAGTTCAAATTTAGTTCTTCCCATGTGCAACAGCCACCTCATTATGCAGGGCATTGGAGAGCAAGGCCATCCCCTCAGAGAGCATCACAGTCACTGTCTGCAGATGGGCCGAGGAGAGGGTGGTGCTGACAAGAAGGGTGTCTTGGAGTATTGATCCAGGACACTGTTTGCCTGAGCTATAGTGCAGGAGCAGGGGTCCCCTGAGAGTGGCACACTGTCTGGCAGCCTCATTTCTTCTGATTATTCACTGCAGGTGCAGCTGGACACCTTGCCAGGCATGAGCCTGGTAGCAGGGAAAGCACTGAGCTCCGCCCGGATGTCAGATGCCGTTCTCAGCCAGTCTTCACTCATGGGCAGCCAGCAGTTTGAGGATGGGGAAGATGAAGGTGAGGGCTTGCCTGTGGCCACCCCTGGGTAGTTCCCAGAGGGACTGACTTCTCCAGTCGTCTGTGGAAACAGTTTACTGTGTGTGGTGCTACACCAGTCTCACTCTCCACGCATCTCCCTGAGTGTGCATGTTGTAAGGGGCTCTGGCTTCTGTCAGCACAGGGCCATCACAGTCCAAGTTCAGGGCTGCAGCAGGATGTACCTTCAGTAACAGCGCTCTTTCGTCTTCTCCTTAGAGAGCCTCGAACACTATTGGAACATTTCTATGTCTCCTTAGAGCCGGGGCAGGAGACTGTAAATAGAGGCCTAGTAATATGCAGATCCACTCTTTCTAAGTTCTGGAGGCAAAGCCCTTAACCTTTGTGATCCCAAGTCCTCATCAGTGACGATGTCAAGAGGACAGTGCCATGTCCTAGCTAGTGTCCTACGGATGCTGGCCTCCTGCGGGTAGAGCGTTTGTTAGCACAATGCCCAGGAAAAGAGTGCCCTTGTGCTTCTCCCTAACCCCAAGAAAAGGTTCCTGAGTTTCTTGTCTCCCCCATATGTGAGATGCGGGTGGTGAGAAGGAGAGGAAGGAGGCCAGGAAGGGCCCTCAAGTCTGAAGGGCCTACAGTGGCCTGAGTCAGGGCTGTGATGCTAGACAACTGGCCCCCAGGCTCCTCTCTCCTGTCCCACTTGCTCCCCTCCCCCACCTACCTCACATGTTCTTTTTGGTCTTGCAGAGTGTGGGGTGAGCCTGGGAGGCCTCGAGCACCCAGGCCTGAGTGATGGCAGCCAGCATTTAAACTCCTCTCGCTATCCATCTACGTGTGTTACAGACATCCTGCTCAGCCACAAGCACCCCGAGGTCTCCTTCAGCATGGAGCAGGCCGGCGTGTAGCAAGATATGGAGAGTGAGTGCCACCCCCGTGAGGGCCCAGGCAGCCCTGTGGCCCAGTGCCAGCCCCTGATCCCCTCCGCATGTTCATTCCATGTGTGGTACCTGGGGAACTTGAATGTCAGTCACTCTTTGCGTGCAGCCTTCCCATCTGCCTATTTCTTCATTGAGTACTGTGCTAGTTTTGAGGTAGGCTGACTGTTTTTATTGTAGAGAAAAGGTCATGCTATAGATGCTATGGCCCTTACACGATCCAGTGAGCTACAGCTTCAAAGGACAGAGCCAATGACCTTTGGCTTCTAAAGAAGCTAATCTTTACAATCCATTCTCAGATCCTCATGCTCCTTCACTGGTCTGTTTTGTTGTTTTCTTTTGGCATTTTTGTGTTAAGCATAGAACCCAGGGCTGTGCAAGCACTCTACCACAGAACCCCAGCCCCAACCCCAGCCCCAGCCCCAGCCCCAGCGGGACGTCATAAGGAATAAGCGAGGGATATATAGTCTGAGGCCTGTGCTGAAAGTTGGCAGGCTGACTGGCACTGCTAGCTTAGCAGAGGTTGCATGTGTGGTGGCTACTCATGACTGTGTCTACAGAGACAGACAGACTTGAGGAAAGGGAAGCCACAGGTAGAGGCATGGCAGAGCCTTAGTGTGGCAAAGGTCATCCACTGACACCTACAAAGACCTCACTGAGGGCCTGGGGCTCACTGACAGAGCACATGCATGGACATGCAGGGCCTTGAGTCCCAGCCCCAGGACCATTAGAGAGGGTGGGAGTGATGCTGCAGAGGTGTGTCCCTCTCCTTCACAGGAATCCCGTCTGCTTCATAGGTTCGTGTACAGTTCCAGGAGAAGGCCGACTGTAAAATCACAGTGTCCAGCAGCGTCATACCACGTTGCCATCTGTGTCTCTGCCAGAACAGTGCAGCTCCTTTCCCCACACTGGGCAACCAGTAGGCCGTCGCTTGGGTTGTGAGGGGCTTTTGCCATGTTTGTTTGTATGACCAAGGCACCAAGGAAATAAACAGGAAATCTGTGTTCTCCATCCTACATGAGCTGGCATCTAGCGTCCTTGAGTTGAGTTCTGGTGATGGAGGTTTGCTTGTGTTTTGTTTTGGCAATTTTCCTTTGGAGATGTTTTGTTCTCATTTCTTCCCCACCCCTCCTTTCTTGCTAGCATGCCCCCCCTTCTCTCTCTCTCTCTCTCTCTCTCTCTCTCTCTCTCTCTCTCTCTCTCTCTCTCTCTCACTATTTCTCTATTTCATTCGGTTTTGTTTTCTCCTTTCCATTTCTGAAGCAGAGGAGCCAATAGTTAGTATTCAGGGGCTGAACCTCAGGACCCTCCCTTCTGCAGCCCTCATCCCAGACCAGCCTCTCTCCCTCTGCTCCAGTCTGCCGAGAACACACGCTAAACCAGAGCTCAGTGGCGAAGAAAGAGAGGTGGGCCTGCCTTTAGAGAAAGAATAAAAGAGAAAAAGAAACCCGAGCCTGGAATCTGGCACAGTCTCCTGCTGGACTTTACTAGAACCTATCTGGCCCAGCAGAATTACATCAGATCCCAGTATAGGCTGAATGAATGGCCTGGTGCTGACAGGTTGCCAACCAGGATGGCTCAGCGTGGGCCCTCTGGTGTGTGGCTCAGTTCCCCTCCAGTCACCATCCACCTGGTTCCCCCTCGTGAGTGAGCACCCAGCAGTGGTACACTCTGCTGTCTGTGTGGCCTCCATTCGCACCCTCCACTGCGTTGTAAAAAAGGACCGTTGTTCCATTCATGTGTGCATATATATATACATATGAGTGTGCATATATATATACATATGAGTGTGCATATACGCCCTTCCCGGGCAGCCTCTTTGTCGCAGACAAGAACAGGAGATCGAATGGGTCCCTTAGCCCCTCCTCTCCCCAGCATCCTTGGCCTCTACATTTTAATTCTTGATCATGTAGAAATTGTTTTTGGTAATTGTTGATATTATTGTTAGTATTGTTATTAATAATAAAGACAAAAAAAGAGAAATGTTAAACCAGATTCTGTGCTGTTGAGCTGTGGCTTGCATCTTCTGTTTGAAGCGTTTTCCTTGGCATTGGCATCATGAGCAACTCTCCTCTGCCAGCGACGGATGTGGTGGCCTCCCTTCCCCAGCGCATATGCAATAGCTAGTGTTTGTGTCTTTCCCTCCCTTCCGCTCTGCTGTCAGAAACCAAAGTCTTCTCTGCAGCCCGGGGGCCCGAGCAAGGTCTGGGTTCTCTCCTGGTCTCCAAACCCAGAGAGGGAAGGCCCCTGGTCTGGCTCCCAGCCCTCATCTCTGAGTACTAGGGGCCCCCAGCCTCTGAATCTGCACAGAAGAAAGCAGTTGCCAGCGTGGCATCTGGATGTTGCCAGCAGGATCCCAACCCAGTTTACCTTGCCCCACTGACGCTGAAAGCTTGCTTCCGAGCCCACTGTCCCTCGGGTGGATTCGTTTTCAATGCAGAAGCTTCGCTGGGGACCTGTTCCTTGTCCCATATCCTCCATCTCCCCTCCACTTTGTGGGGTGACCACTGACTCGCCAGAAGTCTGACTTCCCAAGAAAGCGTGAAGAGCCATTGTTGGCTTCCAAACTCAGCGCAACCCTGCTGCCCTGCCCTGTCCTGCTGCTCCCACACTTGGCCTGACCTGTTTACATGGTACTGGATTGCTGGAAGAGCAGAGCCACCCTCCAGAGCCACCCAGATGAAAGCCAGTGAGCCTATTAACCGTGCCATCTTGCAAACTATTTTCAAGATCACTATTGCTTTATATTGTAGTAACCAATATGCGCAGTATATGTTGAATGTATATAAATATACTTTGCTATTTCCGTTCTTTGAAAATGTAAGAAGTATTTTTTTTTCTTTCCTTTCTGTTGAGCAAAAAAAAAAAAAAAGGATTAAAAAAAAAATCTCCAGATTCAAGTTGCTAAGAGCTTTTGTCCTTGTCTGTGTGGGACATTCACATTTACAACTTAGTAACTTGGTTGGACAGTAGGAGATTGTGGAAAATAAAATCCTGATTATGTTCTAACCCTGATATGTTGTTTGCCTTATGGTTCAGAGTCTAGGTGGGAGAAGCACGTGGGGCGGGCATGGAGGTGACACAGGTGTCTGGAGATGTCCCCAGGCTGAGGGTGGGGCTTTGAGCAGCACACTCTTCTGGCCCTAGCAAGTCAACCTCACACTGTGTCCAGGCACCTATGTGGACTCTAACCCCTTGGAAGGGACACATTTATGTTTGCAGAGTTGGGTGGAAAATGGATTCCTTGGGGTCCTCAGGAAGGAGGGCCTTGAGTTGACCCTGGATGGGACTTTGAAGGGGAGATTTAAGTCAGCTGATGATGTGGTCCACGAGTGTGAGACGGAAGGGCTTTTCCTGTTATTTTCCTCTGTCTGCTCCTGGATTCCAGTACTGGGCAGAATTTCCAGCAGGGTTCCAGACACTGCTGAGAGAGCTAAAGTCTTGGGAGAAGAAAGCTCAACTTCTTTGGGAATACTGAGCTTGTGTTGGGGGAGGGTTGCTCAGTGGCATCAACTTCCCACAGCTCACACCACCTAGGACTCTAGTTCCGAGGGATCAGACACGCTCCATAGGCACCTGTGTACCGATGGCACACACTCAGATGCAAAAGTCTTTAGAAGGGAGACACATAGAAAAACCTTCGGGCCCAAAAATCACAATGGGACTGCTCAGAGCACAAGGTGTCTTCTCAGGTGAGCTCCTGGAGGTCCTGTAGTTGTGCCCAGTGCTGTTAGATGTGTGCTGGCTTTGGACCCAGGGATGGGCCCTCAAGACTTGAAAAAAGTCAGCACACCTTTCGCCACAGATGCTGCGCCTGCAAAGTCGCCAGGTACCTTTGGCTAGAGATAATATGGGTACCCAAAGGCAGCAGGATCCATTCTCCTGGATCTAAACCTGGACATCTCTGGGCTCTAGGAAGGACACTTTCTGACTGACTTTGTGCTGGTGCCCCAGGCCACACCCACTCAACCACAAAGGCAGTAGTCTCTTGAGTAGGAGGGAGATCCAGACTGGGGATCCAGTCTGCTTAGGGAGACCCCACCCCCACCCCAGCCCCAGCTCCTCCTCCCTGCTAGCGCCACTCCTTCTCAGGTACATGTTCCCAGAAGGAGCTGGCACTAGTAAAGGCTTGTGCCTTTCTGTGACCCTTTGCCAGTCTGAGGAGCTTTGGTGTATTAATGTCATCCATTTAGTAAATGTTTGACATCTCTGATGCCAGACCTAGCAAAGGACAGAGTCCTTGCACTGCCCTGTACAAATGATCTGCTGTGTTGAGACAAACTTGTGAAATATGCCGTATTCACTGCGGCAGATGCTGCCAGCACTCCCACAGGTGTCAGGACCCCAGGCCAGCAATTCATAAAGAATCACTTTGGAGGCTCCCAAGATGAGGGTCTTAGGAGAATCTGCAATGACGGTTGCTGTCTTCAATCCCTGGACCACCCGTGGGCAATCCCAGTCTCAGCCTGTGTTGAGCCCGTTTTACTGTTGACTGATGAGAAAGACTTCCTGTCCAGAATAGTAAGGAGCTGTTTAGATTAGTTTAAGTCAAGTGTCTTATGATAAAGTGACAGACACTAGCAAGTAAGTATGGAGGGGACATGAGCCCTAGGCCCCACAGGTCACCGTTTCAAAGCTGAGGGCCAGGGAGGTTCCTAGCAGCTCTGAGCCTGCAGTTTTCTGATGGGCAAAATACCAAGAGAGAAAACTCAGTCTCCAGCCTTATGGGAGCGTCTCAAGTTTATTGTAGAAAATGAGGACTGTAGAACTGAGCAAATGTTTGGTTCAATTAGATTGTGGGAAGCGGCCAGGCCAACAGGTAAGCTGCTCAGATTCCTGCCACACAGACAGACAGACAGACAGATAGACACACACACACACACACACACACACACACACACACACACACACACACACACACACACACACACACCTACACTCTAGGAAGCTACTCCTCCCACAGGCCTCTGGGACTAAGTCAACCTGGAGCAGATGTCCTGCATCATAGCACAGCAAGCCAGCCACCTGCCTTTGCCCTGTTTCTGCTGCCAGCAGCTAGGGTCACAGGCTATGGCCTAGTAATGCAAATGTGTTCATGGCTGTGAAATTGGGATTCTGGGACACAGAACACTTGCCATGGACTGTCGATTACCTTTTTCAACAGTTTTGCTTGAAATATATTCAAAGCTCATGGTTAACACAATACAAATACAGCTCTGGAGTTCAGAAGTTCAAGGCATGGCTAAAAACAGGGCATCATTAGAGTGATTTTTCCATCTGAAATTTTCATTCAGAAAAATTTGCACCTTCCTCGCTTCTTACTTCCAGCGACCATGGATGGGCAGGCAATACACCTTGGCTGATCACCCCCACACTTACATTGCTCTCCCCCTTGTCCCTGTTCTCAGTCTCTCCTTGGCTTTGGCCCTTCTGCCTCCTCTTGCATATTGAAGGACCCTTGTGATGATTGAGGTGGCCCCTGGATATCCCAGGCTACCTTTCAGCTTAGGCCCCCTAATCACATTTGCCATGTTGGGCAGCAGGCACAGGCTCCTGGCATTCAGAAGTGCACACACGTCTTTTCTGTCCTCTCGTTCTGCTTCCCACACAGTGACTGGGATCATAATGAAGGCATGGCGTGTTCTGTTACTATCTCCCCTTAACAGGTAAGAAGCCCAGAGGTGAGGAGGTTATGTAACCTTGCAGAACCCAAGTTCAAACCAAGGCTCACTCTGGCTACAAAGCCTCCAGGGATAGGATCAGCCTGGAGCCCAGCCACTCCCAGAATTCAGGCTGGTTTCCAGAGAGTTGGGGAGTTTCCTAGGGTGATGGGCAGAGTATATATTGCCCTGGGTCCCAAGTGCAGAGGTCTGAGCTCAAGGTCCATCCCTGCCTCTCAGCTGAAATGACGAACACAGCAAGTTCCTTCCAGCCTCATCAGTTCCTCATAGGAGAGGCCCAAATCGATGATCTCAAAAGTTCCTCTTAGCTTGGAAAGTCACAGGTTCCACGATGAGATTTGTTATGGATTTTTTTTTTTTAGATAGTCTGAGACCTCAAACTTACTATCTACCCAAGGCTGTGGTTTTGAACCCTCAGTCCTCTGATCTCCCAAGTCCAAGGACTGAAGACACGGGCCACCATACTGAGCTCACCTTACCCGGCTTCCCAGCACTCCCGTCCCGGGGATTGAGCCTAGGCCCTCACCACTGTGGGCAGGCTTTTCCTCATTGAACATCATTAGCCCCCTTTGGTGGTCAGGGTGTATGGTGAGGTTGTCTTTGGTGGAGAGGCTGGGTAACAGCATCTACGCATGACAAAAACATTGGCAACTCTAAGGTCTGGGGTAAAAACTCCACAGTAGACTCCTCAATGAGCATGAGAATGGGTTTCCATCCCTAGCCCCCCCCCCATGCCTACTCCCCCACCCCCCAAACACACACACACACACACACACACACACACACACACACACACACACACGTGTTAGAGCTAGGCTTGGTGGCATATTCTAACTCTTGGAAAGATGAGACAGGATTATCTTGAGTTGGAGGTAGGTAGGCTTGAGCTACGCACAAAGACCTTGTCTCCAAAAGAAAGGAAGTGGGGAAGGCTGGAGGGAGAGAGGGAGGGAAGGAAGGAGCTGAGAATTCCATGTGGGCTTCTGTTATGTTTTCTGAAGTGTCAGAGGGGTCTTCACCCTCAGCGTGGGACCCTGAGCCATTCCACATTTCACCCAGGCAATCCTGGCACCACAGCTGTTCTTGGATTTAGGGTTAGGAGGCCTATCAGGCATCTGGAGAGAGGCGTCCCCTACTTGGGGGACCAGGGTAAGGTGAAAGGAGCAACTCCTTGGAATGCAAAAATTGAAAAAACAAAACAAAACCTTTGGGGGTGGGGATGTGAGTGCAGGAGCCCAAAGTTCCCCATCCTGACCCTGCTCCAGGCTGAGAGGGCATCAGCAACACATAGGAGCACAGCAGGGGGGATGGTGCAACTGCCTTCTCTGGGGACCCCTTGAGTCTGCAGCCACTTCCCTGTTGCCCCCACCTGAACCCTTGATCCCAGCTCTGCAGCCCCCACAGCTTCCTGTTTGCCTGCTCTGTTTGCCCACACCTCAGGAACAGAGCTGATCCTTGAACTCTTAAGTTCCACATTGTCAGGAAAAGTAAGCAGTGACAGGGCCAGGCCTGAGCTTATCAGTCTTCTAGCCCAGCCCCTGCCTACAGACATATATAGTTCAGGGAAGAAGCGCTGGACACCCAGAGACTATTAGGGAGCGCCAGGGAGGTAAGTACTGCTACCTGCCCTAGGCTACCCTGGTTCCCTAGTGCCTCCCAGTTGACGCTCCACTCTGTCCGAACCAATATTGTGGGTATCTGGGACCTTTTCCCACTCTAGACTCTCTTCCCACTGGCTTGGCTGTGGGGTGCAAGTGTGGGGCTTCTACATGACAATCTTTTTCTGCCCCCCCCCCCCCCCCCGCCCCGCGCTTCAGCCCAGCCATTCTTCTTCTTCTTCTTCAGGTTACCCACCCCCTTCAGGATGAAAGCTGTGGTGCTGGCGGTGGCTCTGATCTTCCTGACAGGTAGGTGCCCCTTGGCCCCCATGGACTACCTTCCTGGGTACAGAGAATAGAATTCTCCCTGCCCCTCTCCCTGACTCCAAGGGAGACCTTTCAGCTCAGCCCCCAGCCCAGAGATGGCCTTGACATGGGTCTCCCCTTCATCCCCAGGGAGCCAGGCTCGGCATTTCTGGCAGCAAGATGACCCGCAGACCCCATGGGACAGAATGAAGGACTTTGCTACTGTGTATGTCGATGCGGTCAAAGACAGCGGCAGAGACTATGTGTCCCAATTGGAAAGCTCTGCCTTGGGCAAACAGCTGAAGTAAGGAAGGACCCAGCCTGGGTGTTAGAGCACGGCAGGGGCTGCCCATCTAGGGTGGATAGAGGGGCCTGGGAGAAGAGGCTGTAACTGAACTGGCTACATTTTCACTTGTTCCCCTACCAATTGGGCACCATGGCAGATTCCAATAGAGGAATAGGGATGGGATTTACCTGGCTGTTGGGTAACCACACACCCCTGTTCTGCCTATGAGTGCAAAATCCCTTCCTTTGTGTAACTCCCAAGTACTGGTCAGCCAGCACCAAAAAAAAAAAAGGGGGGGGGGGACTGACCTTGCAAAAGGCACCAATCCCATTTGTGTGTCCTTGGTGCCTCAGGCAATGTATATAGAAAGATGTGAGGGGAAAGCTAGGAGTTAGAGGGGCACATGTTCAGGGAAACTAGGACCATAGCATCTGCACATTTGGGGACAGGTGGCACCCAGGACTGACCCCAGGGATCATGGGTCTGCAGACGTGGGGCAGTGCAAGACGCCTGGGGCCATCTCTCAGCTGCCTGCCCTCTCTCTTCCTCCAGCCTGAATCTCTTGGAAAACTGGGATACCCTGGGCACAACCTTTAGCAGCCTACAGGATCAGCTGGGCCCGCTTTCTCTGGAGCTGTGGGATAATGTGGAAAAGGAAACAGATTGGCTGAGGCAGGAGATGAACAAGGACCTGGAGGAAGTGAAGAAGAGCGTGCAGCCCTACCTGGACGACTTCCAGAACAAGTGGCAGAAGGAGGTGGAGTTCTACCACCAAAAGGTGGCGCCTCTGGGAGCCGAGCTGCGCGACAGCGCGAGCCAGCAGATGCAGGAGTGGCAAGGAAAGCTAGGCCCTCTGGGCCAGGATGCTCGCGACCGCTTGCGCCTGCTTGTAGACTCGCTGCGCACACAATTGGCTCCCCACCACGACAACCTGCGCGAGCGACTAGCCCAGCGCCTGGCCGAACTCAAGAACAACCCCACCCTGGCGAGCTACCACACCAAGGCCAGCCAACACCTGAAGACGTTTGGTGAGAAGGCCAAACCCGCGCTGGAGGACCTGCGCCAGGGCCTGATGCCAATGGTGGAGACCTTTAAGGCCAGAGTCGCGACTTTAATCGATGAGGCCAGCAAGAAGCTGAACGGCCAGTGAGGCGCCAGCCTCTGTTCCCCACCCCTGCATTGGTTTTCTTACAATAAACTTTTCCAAAGTGGGATGCTTTCTTTCTTTGGGGGACATAGGGACGGCTCTAAGGGGATATCCAGGGACACGGCAACATGGTCCTGCAGTGGGGATTCCTTCTTACAGGACTACTCAGCTCTCCAAGCTTACTCAAGCTGGATGTGAGCTAGTTTAGATTGTGAGACAGAATCCCTTCCTAAGAAGGCTCTGAGGGAAACAGCTGGCCAGGCAAAGAGACAGGGAGACCCCCGAACAGCGCCCCACAGAGGTTCAAATCTTGGGAGTGGCTGGGCATAGGACTGACCGGCTTTGAGACTGTGACTGTGCCAGAAGCGGTTTCCAGGAGGGATCCACTTGGGTAGACAGGAACCCCTTCTGCTCCCTAGAGCCAGGATTCCTCAAGAACAGCAGAGACTTGTATTATTGGCCGGGTGCAGATAAAATGCCTGGAACTCAGCCCTCTGCTTTCACTTACTACAAACATCTCGGCAAACATTTCCCTTTCCTTTTATCCCTCAGGCAAGATGCCTCCACAGTAGCTTCCCCATCCAGAAACTGGCAGTTGCAGCCACCTCTGTCTGGCAGCTGGGTAAAAACCACTTCGTGATGCCGATCGCCACACTTACAGGAGAGGCCTTCAGATCCATCTCCTAACCCCGAATGATGGCCTTTAAGGTCGAGGAAGCTTGAAGGTCCAAAGTTAGTTATTGCAGGAAAGGTGGGACAGGATGTGTTGTTGTTTAAAAAAAAAAAAAAAGAATGAAAGAAAGAAAGAAACAAACAAAAAAAAACTTTTATTACATTGGGGCTGGTAATGTGGCTCACTAGGTAGAGGCATTTGTCACCAAGCCCAAGGACCTGAGTTCAATATTTGGGACAACACACACACACACACACACACAGACACACACACTTTAAAATATTTACATTTTTAGCCAGGTGAGTGGCACACACCTAACACTTGGGAGGCAGAGACAGGTGGACCTCTGAGTTTGAGGCCAGCCTGGTCTACAGATCGAGTTTTAGGACAGTCATGGGTACACAGGGAAACCCTATCTCGAAGAACAAAAACAAAACACTTTAAAAATAGTTACATTTCAGGGGTTAGAGAGATGGCTCAGAGGTTAAGGGCACTGACGGCTCCTCCAGAGGTCCTGAGTTCAATTCCCATCAACCACATGGTGGTTCACAACCATCTAGAATGTGATCTGATGCCCTATGGTATACATGCAAACAGAGCACTGTATTCATAATAAAGAAATAAATAAATCTTTTTTTAAGTTAAATTTCTATTAGACTTATGTGTGTGTGTAGATTTTCACATGCCTCAGAACATGTGTGCTGATCAGGGGAGAACTTGCAGCAGTCAGTTCTCTATCTCCCATGTGGGTCCCAAAGATCAAACTCAGGCCACCAGGATTAGTGTAGCATGTGCCTCTCCCAGCTGAGCCATCTTGCCAGTCCTTATTTATTTCCTCATTTATTCATCTTATTTGGAGACAGTGTCTCCAGTAGGCTCCAGGCTGGGCTCAGATGAGCTTCCTGCCTCCATCTCCCAAGTGCTGGGGTGACAAGAATGCTCTACCACACCAAGTTTATTCAGTGCGGTGCTCAAACCCAGAGCTCTGTGACCCACAAATAATCACTCTACCAATGGAGCCGCATACCAAGCCCGAGTTGCCTCTTATTTAGACTAACCTGCTGTGGGCAACCACAATTACTTTAATTAAAAAAAAAAAAAAAAAGTGTAACCAGGCACTGGTGTTCATGTGATAACGGTGCATGCACACACATTCCCACACCAACAGCCTTTCTTCATGCTTGTGTGGGTATGCAGGTCATTGTCACACAGCCAGAGAGTCCTTCCCTATCCCCCCCCCCCCCAGGTATCTTCAAGAGCCCCTGGATAAAGGGGTGGGTCTTTACAATTGTAATCATACAAAGCTACGCAGGTATCAGGCCAGGTTTGGGTGGGAAGGTTTCCAGGTATGGACACTGAGACTGCTGGCTCTGGGGAGACAGGAAGAGACGCCCCTGAGAGAACACAGTCCAGGCTGCTAGCTGCACTGATACTGTCTGGGAAGGAGCCTCCAACGCCTGGCACAGTCTTTTCTCATGATAATCAAGTGGAAAATGGACAGCTGGCCCTGCCGTATGCTTGCTGTCGACCCTGGGCAAGCACCGTCCACATTCCCTAAACAATGCTCTTTTATTCTTTAGTGTGGGAGACCTGTTTTGTGACCCTCGATCTCTCTGAAGTAAGTGCTTAACGGTGGAGGGAACATAGTAAACAGCCCTGTTGGGATTCTGATGACACTGGGTCTACACTCCAGTCTAAGAGGTCAGCCAGCTTAGCTCTCACAAAGAACACTGTTTACCAGGCACCTGAGGTGAGCAGACGCTGTGCCACAAGCCTTTAGACACTCTGCCATCTCAGTTTCACAACAAGCCTGCAGTGAAGGGGCAGACCCCACGTATGATGCAGTGGGGTCAAAACCTATCCAATCAACATCCCAGCCAGCCTCTTTCCTTTCAGTGTGTTTAAAGGGACCATGCAGCCGGGCTCGGTGGCGCACATCTGTAATCCCAGCACTCGGGAGGCAGAGGCAGGCAGCTCTCTGTGAGTTTGAGACCAGCCTGGTCTACAAAGTGAGTCCAGGACAGCCAGGCCTACACAGGGCATATAAAATAAATAATGGAAGGAAGGAAGGAAGAGGAAGGCAGCCCTGGGCCATGCAAACCAGCTGCACAGGTTTGTCGATCACATCTGACCTGAACTCCAAAGTGTAGGACAGACAGAAGCCACACTGGTCACATTGTCCATGCTGTCCCCACACTGTGATGGCAAGTCTGTTACCTGATTTGATCTTTCACATAAACCCATCAGGTCAAGCCGGTAAGCAGAGCTAGCCCTAACTTACAAAAGAAGAAACACCGCCCCCAAAGACCGCTAAAGTGGTGGATGAGGTACAGCCCCCCCAGGCCCACCCACCCAACAGGCCTAGCTCATTCCCATGCCCAGACATCAAGGCACGTGAGACACACCCCTTGGCAGCTTCCAATCTAGCTTTATTTGGGCAGCGTCTTTAGGTGAGGTCTGGGGAGAGGTAAAGACACAAGAATGCTTTCCCCTAAAAGCAGCCTTTAGGGTGCCCCCCTCCCGCTCGGTCCCGCAGCAGCAGAATGGATGCATGGGGCACATTTGGAACACAGGAGTCTCAAGGTTCAGTAACTGGAATTGGTTGGGTGGACTTCAGGGCTAGAATCCCAGAGGCCAGCCAACTTGTCAGTGAACTTGCTGAAGTAGCCTTTCAGGGAACTGAAGCCATTGTCCATCCAGCCCCTGGGGGTTAAAAGCAGGAAGAGGCATCCGTAGAGTTAAGTGTGAAATGTTCCCTTGCCAGAGCCACGATTGCACCCCAGGCCCCACCGGCTCTCTAAGCCACCAGCACCACCTCACTTACCACCCCGGAATCACCTGCAACTACCTCCCAGGCAAGGGCAAAAGAGATGGTAAAGGGGAGCCTAAGGAACCCCACCTTCATCAAGGTAGGATCAGACCTTCATGGCTGACACACACACACACACACACACACACACACACACACACACACACACACACACAAACAAGTCCCTCTCAGGCCCCAGGCACCAAGCATTGGCGAGGTGGACACTTAAGGTCAGCTTGCCTTTTTTTTTTTTTTTTTTTTGGTTTTTCGAGACAGGGTTTCTCTGTGCAGCCTTGGCTGTCCTGGACTCGCTTTGTAGACCAGGCTGGCCTCGAACTCACAGCAATCCTCCTGCTTCTGCCTCCTGAGAGCTGGAATTAAAGGTGTGCACCACCACACCCGGCCAGCTTGCCTTTGTAGTCCATACAAATAGTGTCCTGGAGGTGTCTCATGTGGTTGTGAGTGGGTGGGGTGGGGTGGGGGAACGGCCTCTCATTGGAAAAATTGCTCCTGAGCTCTGTGATATCAGCAGGTCATCTGACTTCTCTGACCCACAGTTAGTTTCCAAAACTGGGAAGATAACAGGGGTAAGGGGAGAGGGAACAGGAAAAGAAGCTAATCGGGTGAATACCTAGCCTGCATGGCCATCTCAGACTGCTGCACATTGCTTAGTGCATTCTGGACCCTCTTGGCAGCCTGTTCCATGTAGCCCTGCATGGAGGCCAGCAGCAAGGATTCCTCTGCCTCATCAGCTCCTACAACAGAGTAGAATTGAGTGATGCTAGCCCTCCCTCCCAGCTGCCACTTCTCAGGGCAGGATGCTCTCCCACGGAAAGTCCTGCCCCGCTCCCACCAGCTTACGGGCAGATGCCAGGAGAGCCGAGAGGGCTACGATGAGGAGCATCCGGGGCTGCATGGCGCCTGTGCACCTGTGGGAGATTGTCTTGTGAGGAGGCACTAGTGGGAGGACCCGCCATGCCAAATCTCTGAGTTCAAGAGCACCATAGCCTCTGGGGTGAATGAAGCCCAAGCCTTTTTCCTACCTGTATCAGCTCTCAGACAGAGAACTATAGGAGAGCCAGGCCCCAGGGTAGGGTGGATGATGGAATATAAAAAACCCCTACAGAGTGGGACATCTACCCTTTCTCTGCCCCGATGTGCTGGGAGACACGAGGTTTCTGTACATCTCTAGGCCACAGTGTTTCTGTCTGGGGTAGGCATGGACATCAAAGACGTATAAAAAAAACCCTGAGCATGCTGGGTAAGGGACAGCGGGACCCAGTTCCAGTCAGCTCTGCCACTTCCCAGTGCAAGGCTTTTTCTCCCTTTCCTCAGCTTCCAGCCCTTCCCCACCTGTTAGGATCCCAAGGGTGGAGGCCACTTCTGGATCTCAAGACTTTTGTAGGCTCGCTGGCCGGGTAGCAAGAGCTTCCTCCAACTCTCTGTCCCCTCTCTCTCTTTCCCTCCCTCCCTTCCTCTCCTCCCCAGGGGCATTACCTGGAGTAGCTAGCTGCTTCTAGGGATAAACTGAGCAGGCAAGCGGGGAGGGCTCTGACTTGTTTTATACTGGCCCCAGGATGGCACAGGGGCACAGAAAGGCCAGGTGAACTGGGCAAAGGTCACCTGCTGAGTAGTTCAGACCAGAGCCTGAGGCAGGGAGGCCATGCAGCCAGCTGCCAGAGGAGTTGAGTAATCCCTCCAAGGTTGCCCATGCTGTTCACCTCCACCTCCACAGCCAAGGGCTCAGCCACTGGCTCCCCTAGGTGAGGCTGGAAAGATAGAGAAAGACTTAGGGGACAAGCCTTGGGCCTCAGGCCCGCTTTAGCCCTTCACACTTGACAGGCCCAATCTCTCCCAACAAAGCTCAGAAGAAAGGAGCCTGGAGACAGTTGACAGGTATATTCACAGACGCCTCACGGTAGAACTGAATGGGGCATTCTGTGGTGCAGCTGTAGAAGAGCTATGGCAGAGCGAGGTGGGCAGTGGCAGGGTGAAGGTCCCAGCAGACCTCCACCCACAGTTGTGTCCCCAACAGTCTTCTCGGCCCTGCCTGGCCAATGCTTGATGAGAGAAGGGCAAAGATTGTACTAGGCCCAAGGCCTTTGCCCCTCCCTCCTCCATGTGCCTCATCTTGCCCTCTCGACCCATTGATAGTATTCTGAGACAGAAGCAGAGCTCACGGCTGGATAATATCTGGCCTCTATGTGACCCCTGGCACCGAGAACCTGGAGGCCACAAGGTACAGAAAGGGTAAAGGAGGTGCTGTGGGGCAGGCAGCTTTCCAAGAGGGACCTTAGGCCTCTTGATGCTAAGGTGTCCCCTGAGCAAGAACTCAGACCTACAGCCCAGAGGACAGCATCTTTGGACGCAAAGACTTTGGAGCCAAGAAATCCTAGGGTTTGTTTTGTTTATTTGTTTCCTTTTTTTTTTTTTTTTTTTTAAGCCCAACTATCCTGGAACTTGCTCTACAGACCAGGCTGGCCTCAAACTCATCAAGAGATCCGCCTGCTGCTGCCTTTGGACTGCTGGGATTGCAGGCGTGCATCACCATACCCCAGGCAAAATCCTAGGATTAAATTATACCGTTGAGGGTGGGGGTAGAATAGGCCAGTTGGCAACATACTTACATTTTGACTTAAACATTTGTCTTTCAAGTGTGGTGTCCTTAGGTCAGTCCCCGATACCCACGTGAAGCATGGATATGGTAGTGTCCTCCTGTAACCCCAGCACTGGGGGCAGGGAGATAGGGAGATAGGAGGCAGACAGCTAACTAGTCACCAGGAGTTGATGGCCAGCAAGCCTAGGCTGTTCAGTGAGCCCCAGATAACACTGAGAGACCCCCGTCTCATAAAGCAAGGCGAATAGCCCTTGAAGAATGATACCTGGGACTGACCTCTGACCTCCACAGGCGTGCACATCACACATTCATATGTAAGTAGCCGATGCCTTTGACACTGACTCATATGGTCTGTGGTCAGAAATCTGCTCCTCTATTAGTGGGAACAGGAAGAGTATGGAGAAAGCCACAGCTGGCCCAGGGAAGGACTCACAATCTCCTGACCTGGAGGTCAGCCTGGACTACTGTGACAAAACGAGAAGTAGTCTGGTTTCTGTTAAAAATGTAAGTTGTCCAAAAACCCGTGACTTAGTTAGACATTGCTAACTCCACTTTATGGCTAAAAACCAAAGGCCCAGTGGGGTAGAAGCCTACTCAATACATACCAGCCAGCAGTGGAAGAGCTGGGCCCCAGCACCTGAGCTGGTCCTTGGCAGCCATTTATAATGAAGCTTCCTCCGAGAAAAGTATTAGTGATGCTGAGATGGAAAGATGGTGATGAGGAGGAACCAGGATTGGGCACTGTGTGTGGTGGAGGGAGCTGCTACGGCCTTTTCTCTCCTCAGCCTGATTCTTGCCCTAAGATCCTAACCTGGGGTGTGGTACCAGGTCCTTGGCCCTGAGATGCTGTAACAGGCCCAATGGGTCATTTTTCCATTGGTAGGGAGGGTTTGGAAAGCCTGCCATCTCTCCTGTACAGAACATAGCCACCGAATGAAGAAAAGTCAAAGGGCGCCACTAGAGACTCCCAGCCATGTGATACTTAGCTGCACGGAGAACTTAGCAGCGTGCAGGTGATACCTTGGGTCCTGGGGCCTGGGACTTAACCCCTTCCAAGGTATTTGTGCCCTCTCAGCCATCCAGCCTGGGCCTTAGGATGGCTTTCTGGCCTAGAGTCTTCTGGGGAGAGGACACTCTTCTTGACTCCCAGGCCTAGGGAGGAGCCAGGAGTGGGTATGTGCCAGTTTCTTTTCCTTTTCCTGACACAAACAAGTGGAGGGGTTATTCTCGCTTGCAAGTGGGGAAGTTATGGTGACAGGGGCATGAAGCAGTTGGTCACATCACACAATTAAAAGCAAAGCGCCATGAAATACTAGTTCTCACCTCAGCTCAGCTTGCCGTCTCCGTTTTTTGTTTGTTTGTTTGTTTGTTTTTTGTTTTTCAAGACAGGGTTTCTCTGTGTAGCCTTGACTATCCTGGATTCACTTTGTAGACCAGGCTGGCCTCAAATGCAGAGATCCACCTGCCTCTGCCTCCCGAGTGCTGGGATTAAAAGGCATGCACCACCACCACCGCCTGTCTGCTTGTCTCCATTTTATATAGGGGCAGGATTCTTCACCAAACACTCCTCTCCCAGGTCATGCATGATTCTGTCAAATTGCCAGTTAAAATTCAGCATCACAGTGGGGAAGAAGTCTTGAATTTTTAGTCTGAGACTGGCCCTCGGGAGTGGGTTGCCAGCCTGCTTCTGTTTGGCTAAGAGCAGGCTGGGTGCATGAGGGTCCCAGGGTTCTGCTTCACTTCTGTATGGGTAGATAGATGGTGTGTGACTATTTGCCTTACTGGCCATGAGCTCTGGATGAACATAAGCAAGGAGACCCAGGGTCAGACAGAGATGTGAGTGCCAAGATCACTTGGTCCTCTGTATCTGAGGCTGGCTGTAATGTTCTCTGCTCTTTGCCCCGCCCCCTATGCAAATTATCTGCAGATGCATATGAAGTATGTCCCAGGCTTGGAGAAGTCGATATGTTCATTTATGCCATGCTAGGAGACAGTACATCTTCCCTGCAGGGGCCACTGTGTACCTGAGTGCTGAGCACACATGTATGCGTGGTGCCCTAATCTCTTAGCTCAGAGTTAAGTTCTGTGCCCACAGGAAACTCAGATACCAATGCATATCTGTCCATCCATCACTGGCAGCCACTCCTGAACAAGCTTAGGTAACACAGGTCCTCTCAGCAAGGGTACAAACGGGCAATTACCTCTGGACCTGTCTCACGCTAGTGGCACCTGGTACTCAGACTGCAGGTCCAGGCGGTGGAGCTGCAGCTGAGGTGTCCCACGTGACTGTGACTCATCCTCCATCAGTCCTGACCTTTGGGCCCAGCACAGGCTGGATCAGGCTTGATTTGGCAAGGCAGGATGGGGACGAATGGGTCGATGGACCAGCGAGACAAACCTTTTAGAGGCAAAACATGGCTAATAGTCAATGAGAACTTACTGGGCACCAGATTACCTCACAGGATCTTCACAAGTGAGCCTCAGGAGGCTTAGGAGACTCATCCAAGGCCACACGCCAGCCACACACTGTGTGAGATTCAGATGCAAACCCAGGGAGTCAGAAAACACCGAAAGGCCAGCAAGATGACTCAGTGGGTAAAGTCACCAGGCCTGATGACATCAGTTCAACACCCTGAACCCAAATGGTAGGAGGGAAGAAGAGACTCTCTCTCAAGTCATGTGACCTCTACATGTGTTGTGATGCATGCATACCCACCCCACCAAATATTAGTAGATAATAATATATAAATTAAGTTGCATGCATTTATTTATTGGGTTGTTTTTTTGTTTTTGTGACAGGGTTTCTCTGTGTAGCCCTGGGTATCTTGGAACTCGATTTGTAGACCAGGCTGACCTCAAACTCACAGAGATACACTGGCCTCCACCTCCCGAGTGCTGGGATTAAAGGCACGCACCACCACGCCTGGCAAAGGATAATTTTAAAAAGCTCACTAAGCACTGCTGCTCTAGGAAGGAGTGAGATCCTAGCCACTCGAGAAGCTATAGTAATACGGGAGCATTTCAGGGTAGTAGGGGCCTAGCAGAAGAGGACAAGTATTTAGCTGACTTCAGTCTCACGAGACAAGCCAATCTGGACACATTTGAAAACAAAAACAAAACGGCCAGGCAGTGGATCTCTGGTCAAGGGCAGCCTGGTCTACAGAGCAAGTTCCAGGATAGCCAGAGCTGCACAGAGAAACTCTGTCTCAAAAAGCAAACAAAAACAAACAAACAATCAAACAAACCCAACCAAACAAACAACCAAACAAAAGGCAACACAGCAAATCAATTCAGCACAACTGAGGCCTATTCTAATGGCGTTCACTTCACAGATATCGGTTGGATAGCATCCAATGGGACAGTATGTTGGGCGTCATGTAGTTCCTGGCCTCCATCGAGGCCGCACACTGACCACAGCCTGGCACCTTTGCTGTGAATGTCTGTGTTCTGCAACTGTTTGCGTGGGCACATTTGGAGTCTCAGAGGAATGTCACAAACGTACTTTCCACGGCAGTGTCTGTCACCTACCATTGCCTGTAGCCTACTTGATGACCCTCTGAGGAAAAGGGTGGACCTTCTTCTGCCATTCTCTAGAGAGGATCAGGTTCTCTGCTACCTTTCTAGCTCTGAGCCACACAGAAAGTCATTGTCATTTTTGGTACTTACTACGGGCTAAGACCCCTGCACCCATTTCACGTGCACCACACTCCTTAACGTAACAAACTTAGCTACTGTTCAAAGGAGGAACTGAGGCTTCAGATAACTAGACTGAAGTGACTCAGCTTGACAGTCATGAGACATAAAGCACACTGATGATTAACCCCTTCAGTCCCAGCTTCTGATCCTCTCCTGCCCAAGGTTACCACAGACACCCAAATCACCGCTCACTACCTGCTGCACCCCGAAATGGGCCTGGTGCTATCTCTGTAGCTGATGTGCTGAGACAGAGTCTGGGTTGGTGGCAGCTGTCAAAGTGGGGGCTGTCTCACTGGAGTGAAAAGAGGAGACCTGGACCTTGTTCACCTGTCTCCCCACACCCACCTGGCACAGACCCAAGGCTGCCAACAGGGCCCCTGGGGCCTCAGCCCTTCTCAGGGACTCCCCTAGACTCCCTGGCTGGTCCCTTCTGAAACTCCGGGGTATCCTTCCCAGCCTCCTGTACAGGGTGGGGCTAGCCCAGCAAGGCTGCTTCCCCCCAGCTGCCTGTGTGCTGTCAGCTTCCACGTTGTCTTAGGGTCACTAAAGTCCAAGAGGCCTCCTGAGAGTGCGTCACCTTCCAACGTGGAGTCATACTGGGGAGGAGGCGGGGACAGAGGGCTAGAGGGGCTTTAAATGTGTGCCTGGCTGTGGCTGCAGTCCGTTCTCGGCAGTGACACCGGTTAACTGTTTTCTTCTGACTCCAGGAAGCATCCAGTTCGGTTGAGGCTGTCGCAGCCCAGAGAGGAGCCCAGGATGTTCCTGAAGGCCGTGGTGCTGACCCTGGCCCTGGTGGCTGTCACTGGTGAGTAGACACTGCTCTCCAGCTGTTGCAGCATTGGAGAAGAAGCAAGGAAAGCCAGCTCTAGACTTAGTGGACTGCTCAGGGTGGTCTCAGGTTTGTCCAACAGCTCATAGGCAAACAGACCTTTGTTGGCATCTTGTTTCCAGGCTTATCCTAGAGATGGGAACATCCCAATGCCAAAGTCATCCAGCTCAGAGCCGAGGCAAAGGGGCCAGGAGACAGATGCACCCTCGTGACTTATGTGCTTTCTGCTCTCTGCCCAGGTGCCCGGGCTGAGGTCAGTTCGGACCAGGTGGCCACTGTGATATGGGACTTATTCACCCAGGTAAAGGACAATGCCAAGGAGGCTGTGGAACAATTCCAGAAGTCAGATATCACCCAACAACTCAAGTGAGTGGACTCAGCCTGCAAGGCCATAGCTGGCTGACTCTTAGAGGTGGGACACTAGCACTTGGGATCCTTCCCTCCTCACTAGTGGAGCCAAGTCTCTCTGGACCTAGATCCTCCCTGTAAAGAAAGAAATTGGACCTAGGCATCTATCCCTATAGTATCTTCCTATTTCCATGTGCTAGAATTTGGTAAGTAGCCAAATCCTATCAGAAGCTCTTGGTAAAAAGAGAAGGGAAATGTGTCCCGTGAGGACATAAGGTGCCTGTGCAATCAGGGGGAGGGAGGTTGGGATATTTAGGGGTCCTCTGAGCACATGCAAGGACATCAGACCCTGTGCCACTGGAAGACATACAGTTGCACAATGTGACCCTGGACTGGGAGGGATGTCAAAGTCCGGTCCTTTTCTTTATCCTCAAGGAAAGGAAAGCAATCTTCTTGAGTCACGCGGTGGGGAGATAAAGAGGCGGAGGCTCAGCAGAATCCTTGCAGATAAAAAAAATCCAAAGTCACACTAAGCCTAGTAGATTTCCTAAAAAGCATGACCCACCCCAGGGAGGGCCACCGGGACAAGATGGACATCTCAGTTCCTACGGACACCTGACCGACCGACCTAGGCAGGTGTACAGAGCCGACTTTTCCACAGGTGTATCTAGTGCTAAGTGTAATGGTGCTTCTCTTCCTCCGTCCCTTCCCTGAAGTACCCTCTTCCAGGACAAGCTTGGAAACATGAATACATACACCGATGACCTGCAGAAGAAGCTACCGCCCTTTGTCCTAGAACTGAGTGAGCGTATAACCAAGGATACACAGAACATGAAGCAGGAGATTCAGAGGGAGCTGGAGGAACTACGCACCAGCATGATGCCCCACGCCAACATGGTGGGCCAGGCCATCGGGGACAATGTGCAGAAGCTGCAGGAGCACCTGAGGCCCTATACTGAGAAAATGAAAGCACAGGCCAGCACACACACACAGGAACTGAAGGACCAGCTGACTACCTTTGTGCAGCAAATCAAGAGCACAGTCCAGGAGAACGCAGACAACTTTCAGGCCTCAGTGATGCCCCTTGCCAACGAGTTAAAAAACAAGTTCGACCGGAATGTGGAAGACCTCAAGGGGCACCTCACCCCCCGTACCAGCGAGCTGAAGGCCACGATCGACCAGAACCTGGAGGATTTGCGTCGCAGCCTGGCCCCTCTTGCTGTTGGGGCGCAGGAGAAACTCAACCACCAGCTGGAGGGCCTGGCCTTCCAGATGCAGAAGAACGCCGAGGAGCTCCAGGCCAAGGTCTCCACCAAGATCAACGAGCTGCAGAAGAAGCTGGCCCCGCTGGTGGTAGATGTGCACAGCAAACTGAAGGACAACACAGAGGGCCTCCCAAAGGCTCTGGAAGACCTCAACAGGCAGCTGGACCAGCAGGTGGAGGAGTTCCGGCGCAGTGTGGAGCCCCTGGGGGAGATGTTCAACAAGGCTCTGGTGCGGCAAATGGAGCAGTTCAGGCAGCAGCTGGGCTCCAATCCGGGGGACGTGGAAAGCCACTTGAGCTTCTTGGAGAAGAGCCTGAGGGAAAAGGTCAGCTCCTTTATGGGCACCTTGGAAAAAAAGGGGAGCCCAGGCCAGCCCCTGGAGCAGGGTCAAGAGCAGCAGGGTCAGGAGCAGGTGCAGGAGCAGGTGCAGGTGCAGGAACAGGTGCAGGAACAGGTGCAGCCCATCCCCCAAGAGAGCTGAGCTGTCCCTGGTGCCCACAGCCCATCCCAGTAGCAGACACCTGCCTTGTCCCAGCACCTGCCTGTCAATCTGTCCCTAAGCACTTCTTGTACCAGCTTGAGGACACATGTCCTGTGGGAGATGATGCCTCATCTCGCGACTCAATAAAGCAACTGAGAAACTAGCCACATCAGGTTGCTCTGTGATTCCTTGGTGGGGAATAGCCTGAGGTGGGAAGGAGAGCAATGCTTGGAGAAGCTAGCAGCATCTGGCAGGGACTGGGGGGGGGGGGGGACATGGGAGATGAGCAGGCAATGAGCCTTTGGGTGGGTCAGGGGTTGGTGTGCTGGAGAGGAGGATGCAGAAAAGATGCCACTTTATCAGAAAACAAAACATGCATCCCACTTACAGTCATTTATAGCCACCAAGCAATTATCAAATGGCCTCGAGGTTCCAGTCAAGATTTCTGAGACAGTCAAAACAGCTTTTGTGGCACTGTGTGCCCAAACACTGGGTTTCATGCCAACAGGGCCACCTGGAGGGCAGCAAGAGACAGTCCCTGACTTTGAAGAGTTCACTGCACAGCAAGTCCCTCCTAGTATGTGCTTAAGTTTGATTTTAATTATATAAAAGTAAGCCACCCGACTCCATCCCACTGCAAAGTGTTCATGCTTGCTTGGAAACTTTCTCCACCTATGACATAACCTGTTAACTCCACCACAGGATGTGAATGGGTCTGGGCAGCAAGGGTGGACTGGGTGCTGGAACTTTCAGAGAACTCCACCCAGGAACCTACTGATGGGTGGCCTGTGACAAGGCTTGTGGTTGCTGAGCTAAGAGATTGAGCGCTCAGAGGATCCGAGTGGTTTCATGGGCACAGCCAGCCATGGGCAGCTGCAGTCTCTAGAAATGAATTCTCCCCCTGTCCTTGGAGGACGGAGTCTCAGACCAGGGCTTCCTCCCAAAGGATTTCACATACTGGCTGTAGTCTGATTCAGGTTTGCAAGTCACACCGCTCCTCCTCAGACTGGGCAAAGTCCCCCTGGGATGTTCTGGAATGGACTGGGACAAGCTGTGGGTAGCCCCAGCTATGCTGGCCTCCTCCCCTCCCAAGGCTTCCTTAGTGTGTCATGAGCCCAGGCCTGGCTTTCCAGTTGCCTACTGGGTGATTTGGGGGAAGGTAATAAATCCTGTTTGGGAAGGAAAAATGAGGAGCCTTGGCCCGGAGTTGTCCAGAAGATCTGATGGCACTTAATACAACCCCAAGTGCAACGTAAACACTCACCGGGTCTTTATGCTATACTGCCCCAGTGTAGCAGACACCAGGGAAATAGCCTCTTCTCCTGCACAAGGATCTCAGCCTCCAGATCCAGGCCACCAAATACAGGCATTGGCAAGACCTTGAAGTTTCTCAGGTACTCAGGCCAAACGGTCACAGCTACTTCCACCTATGACCTGTGGGAAGACACAGGTGAGCACTCCCTAGCAGGGAAGACACAGGTGAGCACTCCCTGGCAGGGAAGACACAGGTGAGCACTCCCTGGCAGGGAAGACACAGGTGAGCACTCCCTGGCAGGGAAGACACAGGTGAGCACTCCCTGGCTGGGAAGACACAGGTGAGCACTCCCTAGCAGGGAAGACACAGGTGAACATATCCTAGCAGAGAAGACACAGGTGAGCACACCCTGGCAGGGAAGACACAGGTGAGCACTCCCTGTCTAGGAAGACACAGGTGAGCACTCCCTAGCAGGGAAGACACAGGGGAGCACTCCCTATCTAGGAAGACACAGGTGAGCACTCCCTAGCAGGGAAGACACAGGGGGAGCACTCCCTGTCTAGGAAGACACAGGTGAGCACACCCTGGCAGGGAAGACACAGGTGAGCACTCCCTAGCAGGGAAGACACAGGTGAACACTCCCTGTCTAGGAAGACACAGGTGAGCACTCCCTAGCAGGGAAGACACAGGGGAGCACTCCCTATCTAGGAAGACACAGGTGAGCACACCCTAGCAGGGAAGACACAGGTGAACACTCCCTGTCTAGGAAGACACAGGTGAGCACACCCTGGCAGGGAAGACACAGGTGAGCACTCCCTGTCTAGGAAGACACAGGTGAGCACTCCCTAGCAGGGAAGACACAGGGGAGCACTCCCTATCTAGGAAGACACAGGTGATTACACCCTGGCAGGGAAGACACAGGGGAGCACATTCTGTGAAGATAACTGGCAGCAGGAGACTGGTTGACTGGCATTAAGAGAAGCTTGCTTTAACTGGGTGTGGTGGTGCACGTCTTTAATCCTCTCCCCTTGGGTCATTCAGGTGAGCTCTGCCTCGCAAAGCCTTGAGTCTCCCAGACCCTTCATAGTATAAATCCTGTGTGGGACCCCTGAGTTCTTTCCTGCTGTCTCCAGGACTATACCATACATCTCCCTAGGTCCTACCATTGTCCTGGATTCTCTGAATGAGATGCACTTGCTTCTTCTCTCCTGAACCAGGATGTCACTCCTGGCTTTCAGCCTCTTAGGCCACTTATCTGGCACACAGTCCTGTTCACAGCATTGCTTAGTAGACTGGAAGTTCCTGTCCCCTCAGATTTAGGTGTTGATATGGACATACTGTGATGTGTGTGTGTGTGTGTGTGTGTGTGTGTGTGTGTGTGTGTATTTGTGTGGATGGGTGCATGTACATTTCAGAGGATAGTCATCATTTTTTCCTTTGAAACAGAGTCTCTCATTAGCCTGAATCTCACCAATTAGGGCAGACAGACTGGACAGTGAGTGACAGGGACCCACTTGTCCAGGCCTTCCTGAAATGAGTGTTTTTCAGCCATCAATATAAGGGTGTTAGGCCAAGTACGGTGGGTGGCACATGCCTTTAATTCCAGCACTCAGAAAACAGAGGAAAGTGGGTCACTATGAGTTCAAGGTCAGCCTGGGCTACATAGTGAATTCCAGGCCAGCCAGGGCTACAGAACAAAAGATTAGATTAGGTTGGTTTATTTTACCTCATACTGTTGCAGTTTGGGGTTTGGTCTCTTCCAGGATTAAACAATCTTATTTGGAGTTAGTTTTGAGTTTTCAGCTCATTGCTATGAAGCATTCATGAATGTTTAAGCCAACAGTGACCCCTGGATCTTTTCAAATGTCCCATGAAGAAAATTCCCCCCAAAGGTTCACCTCCCGCACAGCCAGAAGTGACAATAAAGGACTTCTGCAACTTGATCCTCAACCTAGGACTAATTTCTCCTCCCCTCTATAGTAGGTGGGCCCCAGGCCCAGGACAGGAACAAAAGTACCATGTGGGAGACTACCTGTGGCCTCTTCAGGTGGAGAAGGACCCAGATAGCATTGTCAGTGCAAAGGGGCACAAGTAAAGTTGAGAAGATATTACTGCCAGCCTAAAGGATAACTCAGAGGCATTGGCCTTAAGGGAGGTAGGAGAGAGGCAGGAAGCATATGGCTGCAGCAGACCTGCAATGTCTATCAGGGACAGGATTCTTCTGAAGATATTAGCATAGAAAACAACCATTGCAGCCAGGTGGTGATGGTGGTGACAGGGTTTCCCTGTGTAGTCCTGGCTGTCCTGGACTCACTTTGTAGACCAGGCTGGCCTCGAACTCACAGCGATCCTGCCTGCTTCTGCCTCCCGAGTGCTAGGATTAAAGGTGGGCACCACCATCCCTGGCTTTTCAGTCAGATCTTAAGAGAGTAAGAACAAAAAAAAAAAAAGAAAATAATCATAACCATTGCAAAGATTCACTTTATGCCTAAATCTTACATTCTCTTTTAAAAGGTTTTAAAACTAAATTAACTTACATGTGTGTGGGTATGAATACATCCGCAGATGCTGTGTTTCCCAAACTTGTCACTGGTGCTCTGTAAGGATTGTGTATGGTTTGAATGGATATGAATGGCTTCTTTACACCTTTATGCTTTGATTTGACCCAAAGAAACTCTAATGAGTCTCAATTATTCCCCTGTGCTTTAGAAGTTTCAAGCATTAGATAAAACATAATAACTTGAAAGAACGTAAATAGAATTTTGGGCAGTTAGGTTAGATTAAATTAATGTATTTTTTCCTGATTTTTAGAAATTTGCAACAAAAGATAATCTGTGTCAAGGAGAGAGAGAGAGGGAGGGGGAGAGAGAGAGAGAGAGAGAGAGAGAGAGAGAGAGAGAGAGAGAGAGAGAGAGAGAGAGAGAGAGAGAGAAAGGATATCAGGAGGGGAGACTTTGGGAGAGAATGGATGTTTAAGGACAAGATTAAAATTCTTACCTGTGGAAGGAGCCCCGTGGGAAGTTCTCCTTGCTTCAGATGGCAGATGTAGCTAGACAGCGCCATCTATGAGCCAGGAGGTGACCCTCACCACACACTGTATTTTGGTACACCCAACCGCTAGACTATGGGAGATAAAAGTGTGGGTTTAAAAAAAAAAAGAAAGCTGGGTTGATTTGATTATTGTTATTGTAAAGTTTGTGTTTTATGTGCCTCCTTGTGTATGGTATTTTGTCTCTGGCAACAGCTGCCCAGCTCCTGCACGTGCCTCGATTTGACTGGGGAGCTTCCCTATGAGGAAATCTTTGTTTCTGTTTTTTTTGAGACAGGGTCTCATGTATCCCAGACTGGTCTCAAATTTGATAAGTAACCAAAGATTGCCTTGAGCTCCTCATCCTTCTGGCTCCATGTCCCAAAGGCTAGAATTGCAGGTGTGCACCACCATTCCCTCTGGTGAGTTTTATTTGTTAATTTTCATGTGTGTGTGTGTGTGTGTGTGTGTGTGTGTGTGTGTGTGTGTATGCATGCATATGGGTATGTATGTGTGCACTCCTGCCGTGGTATGTATGTAGAGGTCTGAGGACAAGTTTCAAGTGTGGGCTCTCTCCTTTTACCTTGTGGGCCCTAGGGGTTGGATTCAGGTAATCTGACTTGACAGCAAACACCTTAACTTGCTGAGCCATCTCGCCAGCCCTCTGATGAGTTTTGAGGGAGCTCACCTGTGACTCCTAGCACAGCGGCCCAAATGGCAGCCTCTTCCAGCCTGATGTGGTGGTGCAGGCCTGAAACCCTGGTGCCTGGAGGCTGAGGTAGGAGGAATATGAGTTTGGGGCCACACTGGGCTTCACAGAGAGACTCTGTCTGGGATGGATGGAGGGAAGGAGGGAGGGAGGGAAGGAGGGAGGGAGGGAGGGAAGGAGGGAGGGAGGGAGGAAAAAAAGGAAGGACTTTGGAAGCCATGGTTTCTTCCCTGCCTGCATAAGTCATGCTGGCCTGTCTGCAGGATACTTAATCCTCTGTAGATTGGTTTGTTCCTCAATCCGCTTTGCTCTAAGACAGTGAATGGACTTAGCCTGTTATGGCCCAGTTAGCCCAGGTCATTTCTAGTAGCTAAGACATCTGTCTGGACTTGGGGGACCTGTTCCATCTGTCCTGCTTAGGTACACCTTGACTGCTGCTCTTACGTTTTCCGTGAGGTTCTGAGTTCAAGGGGGAACAGAGTCCTGATATGGGTCTAGGAACCTTTGTATTTTGTTTATTAATTATTAGTGTGAATGTGTGTGTGTGTGTGTGTGTATGTGTGTGTGAGAGAGAGAGAGAGAGAGAGAGAGAGAGAGAGAGAGAGAGAGAGAGAGAGAGAGAATGAATCTCCTGAGGCTGACCTTGAACTTGCCACGTAGCTGAGGATGACTCTGACTCTGACATTCTGGTCTCCCTGCCCCTCCCCCAATTTCCAGCTTCTGGGATTACAGACTAGAGCCTTCATGCCTGATCCTTCAGTGCTGGAGTCTGAACTCTGATCTAGGCAATCACTCTACCAACTGAGCCACATTCTCAGCCGTTATTACATTTTGAAATTGCGTAATGCTCTGGCTACATAGTCCAGGTTATCCTTGAATTCCTGATCCTTGGGTTCTGGGATTACATGTGCACACCACCACACTCAGATTGGGTTTTCATTTATGTATCTGAAAGATTTTACGTTAAAAAAATATGTTTGCAATTACACACTACATAACTCTATTGCTACAGTTTGGGTTTGATATGTCCCTCAAAGGCCCGTAAGATTTGACCACTAGCCCCTGGCACTATTGAGAGGTAGTGGAATCTTCAGGGGCTGGGACCTAGTGGGAGAAAGGTCACTGGAGGTGTCACAGTTCTTGAATGGGAGGCAGGTATACCTGGTCCCTTCTGCTCCCCTTCTTTGCTTTCCTGCTAGCCCAAGGTAAGCGAGTGCCTTCAAACACATGCTGTTGCTATGATGCCCTGCCTCGCCACACGTCCCAAAGTAACAGGCTAACTGGCCTTGGAACCTCTGCGACCCTTAAATTAAATGATCACTTTTTTCCTCATTGGGTTGATTTATCTTGGGTATTTGTGATGGTGACAGAGAACTAATGAACACAACAGTGTGTTTGTATGTGGCAGCCAAAGGCAACGAAGAAGTCCTGGGGACAGCTGGACCTCAGCGCCCATCAGACAGAGAGCACTGTTAAATAGCACACACTCAGTGGGAAACAAGAGACCCTAAAAAAAATGGCAGGGAGGAGATTTGAAACCCAGATGGCTTCAACTGTTCCCTGTGTGAATGGCCTGTATAGGCCTTTGGAGAGTACAGAGGGAGGGGGCTGAAGAAGAGAAAACGGGTTACAAGAGAAGGCTAGCGGCCTTCCATGACCACCAGTGAGAAACGTCCAGTAGCGAGGGCTGTGGGGCTTTCTTATGGTACTAAAGCTAATGCTCGTTGTTCACTAACGTGAGGTGCTTCCGAAAAACAAGCATCTGTGCTAAGTGGATTGTGTCCTCCTAGACTGTGACATCCGTGGTGAAGAGAGGAGGCAAAGGCAGTTAGTTCCACAAGGGTGGAACTGGGATTTGAACCTGGGGTATCCAGCCTGGCAAACCTTTCTGTTAGCTGACAAGCTGTGATGGGAAAATCCCTCGCAAATGAGCAAGGATACTCCCACACAAGGGGCAGGCTTGTCTTCTGTTCCAAGCCCAGCATCAGGCTTCCTTAGGCAGAAGGAGGCCAGAAGCAGGAAGGGCCACTCCCAGGACTCCGAAGAGGAGGGGGGAGGGTTTCCATTTTTATTTTATAAATTTCTAGAACATTGGATTTCTTCCCTCTGGTTTTTTGAGACAGGGTTTCTCTGTGTAGCCTTGGCTGTCCAGCCACTTGCTCGGTAGACTAGGACGGCCTTGAAGTCACAGAGATCCATCTGTCTCTGCCTCTGGAGTGCTGGGACCACCATCACCCAGCAAACATTGGAATTTTAAAATATATATATATTTATTTTTATTTTCTGTGCCTGGGTGTTTTACTTGCATGTATGTACCATGTGCATGCTTAGTGCCCACAGAAGTTAGAAGAAGGCAGCAGACACCCTTGAACTGGAGTTACAGACCGTTGTGAGCCACCATGTGAGTGCTAGGGACTGAGCACAGGTCCTCTGAAAGAACAGCAAGTGCTTTTTACCTCTAAGCCATCCTTCCAGCCCTTATCACTGGAATTTAAAAAAATATATATATTAATTTTTATTTTATATGTATGAGTGTTTTGCCTGCACATGCACCACATGTCTGACTGGTATTTTCAGAGGCCAGAAAAGGATGCAAAATTCCCTTGAACTAAACACAGACACTTGTGGGCCACCATGTAGGTGCTGGGACCAAGTCCTGGTCCTCAGCTACACAGCAAGTATTATTAAGCCCTGAGCCATCCTTCCAGCCCAAGCTTTAGGATCTAAAAATGAACTTTTTACTATTTTTTTTTTCCTTTTGGTTTTTCACAACAGAGTTTCTCTGTGTAGCCTTGGCTGTCCTGGAACTCACTCTGTTTTTTGTTTTTGGTGGGTTTTTTTTGTTGTTGTTTGTTTGTTTCTTTTGTTTTTGTTTTTGTTTTTTCGAGACAGGGTTTCTCCCTGTAGCCTTGGCTGTCCTGGACTCACTTTGTAGACCAGGCTGGCCTTGAACTCACATAGGTCAGCCTGCCTCTGCCTCCCGAGTGCTGGGATTAAAGGCGTGGGCCACTACCACATGGCTCTGGAACTCATTCTGTAGACCAGGCTGGCCTCAAATTCAGAGATCTATCTGCCTCTGTCGCCCAAGTGCTGGGATTACAGGTGTGCGCCACCACCTCCCAGCCTGTTTTTAATTTTTTTGTCTTGCTTTTTGAAACAGAGTCTCTTTACATAGCCTGGCTGTCATGGAACTCACTATGTAGACCGGGCTGCCTCTGCCTCCCGAGTGCTGGGATTACAGATGTGCACCATCACTGCCTGGCCCCACATGGTCTTGGGAGAGGGGGTAGATGATACAGATCAGGAAGGGTAAGGGTCTCATCTATACGGCCATGGGGAAGCCATGATCCCTGCTGGATGAAGACCTTGCAGTGTGGCTGTTTTATACTCATCTATGACCCTGCTGGAGACCCCTCCGCCATTGCTTTGTAAGTAAACCCAGTAAACTTACAAAGATCCACAGTGAACTTTGGGATCATATCTTGATTTGTTAATGGACAGATCGAGGAGGGGTAGATATCTATGTTCCCCCTAGGAAAGGAATTGCAGCAACACACGCCAAACAGAAAACTCACTGCCGTTAAGCCAGTGGGGACACTGTGATGAGCTTAGCTGCGCACTTGTCCGTTCCAGTGTCTGTCCCTTGTGCTTTTGGCTGTGTGCCCAGGAGGACAATCTGTTGGGTAGCGTGGTGATGATTCTATGTGTAACTTTTTAAAAGAATCTATTTCTTTACCTCTCTCTCTCTCTCTCTCTCTCTCTCTCTCTCTCTCTCTCTCTCTCAGTGTGTGTGTGTGTGTGTGCGCGCGCACAGAGGGAGGCCAGAAGAGGGCCAGTTGTTCCTCCTCTGGCACTTGCCAGCTTTTCTGTTGAGGGAGGGTCACCTCTTGACCTGGGCTTCCATTTTCTTGGCTGTGCTGAAGGACAGCAAGCTGCAGGGTTCCTCCTGTCTCCACCTCACTGATGCTTGAGTCAGACACCTATGTGGGACTCCCAGCTTCTTACTTGGCTGCTATGATTCAAACTCCAGCCAGCATGCTTAGTCATTGACTGCCTCTCCAGCCTCTCCAGCTTCTCCATAGCTAGTTAGTATTAAACATTTATTCAAGATTTATTTATTTATTTATTTGTTAGTTTTTGGAGACAGGGTTTCCTCTGTGTAGCCTTGGCTGTCCTGGACTCACTTTGTAGACCAGGCTGGCCTCGAACTCACAGTGATCCGCCTGCCTCTGCCTCCCAAGTGCTGGGATTAAAGGTGTGCACCACCATGCCCGGCGATTCATTTATTATGTACACGGTGCTCTGCCTGCATGTACACCTGCAGGCCAGAAGAGGGCACCAGATCTCATTACAGATGGTTGTGAGCCGCCATGTGGTTGCTGGGAATTGAACTCAGGACCTTTGGGGAAGCAGATAGTGCTCTTAACCTCTGCGCCATCTCTCCAGCCTTCCATGGCTAGGTTTTAATTAATTAATTAATTAACTTTAATGATTTATTTTTATTTTTTAAAAAAATATTTATTTATTATTATGCATACAGTGCTGAAAGGGGCATCAGATCACATTATCGATGGTTGTAAGCCACCATGTGGTTGCTAGGAATTGAACTCATGACCTCTGGAAGAGCAATCAGTGCTCTTAACCACTGAGCCATCTCTCCAGCCCCTAATTATTTATTTTTAGTGTATGAATGCATGTATGTCTGTGCACCATGTATGTATATAAACTAGAGTTAGAGATGGTTGTGAGCCACCATGTGGTTGCTGGGAATCAAACTTGGGTCTTCTACAAGAGCAGCCAGTGCTCTTACCCGCTGAACTGTCTCTCTTGCCCTCTATGCTTGGTTTTAAGGAAGGAAGGGCCGTAGGCATCCCGGCAGCTGCTTCAGCTCACCTTCCGCCCGGCAATGTGCCTGAGTTCTCTGGTTCTTCCCGTTGTCACTAACTCCGCATGTTCTTTTTGTTTGTTTTGGGACAGAGACCCACATAATCTAGGGTGATTTCACACTCACCGCGTAGCTAAAGATGGCGTTGAATCCCTGGTCCTCCTTCTTTCCCTCAGAGGCCTGTGTGTTTAGAATGGCTATGCAGAGAATATGACTTCTAGAACTGGAGAGAAGCGGTATTTCCCAGTGCTTTCCCACAGGGCTGCCCTGGCCAAAGGTAGGAAGACCTGCCCAGCCTCTCTTCAGAACAGTGGGTACTGGGTGTCCTCTGTGAGCTTTACCAACCCAAGTTTCTGGTCACACACCCACACAACTCCCAAGCTCAAAGGTCAGCTGGTGTCTGAGAAGAGCAAAGGAAGCTCTAACTTCTCCGTCTATGATATCCCCAGTGGCCCTGATCAGGGCACAGGGATGGAGTCTGAGGGCCGCTCTCCTGCACTCATGCAGATCGTGTGGCTTTTTAGAGACTGTCCTGGCAGGATCAAAATCAGCGCCTGCCTGGGGACATCCTGTCCTGTTGGCACAGGACACCTGCTGTCCCCAGAGGAGAAGCTCAAATTTGCTCTGTGGAAAGAGAAGTCTGAGGTTCACTGGGGTTGTCTATGTCTGGGAATGAATAGAGTGGGGTCCTGGTGGTCCTGCCATGGGTGACGAGCAGCTGATAACAGAGGGACATGTTAAAGAGCCCAGAATTTCCAGGGAGGTTCTAAAACGGTGGGTTAGTGCTCTGGAGATTGAAGACCTAGGACTGCCAGGCGGTGGTGGTGCACACCTTTAATGCCAGCACTTGGGAGGCAGAGACAGACAGATTTCTGTGAGTTTGAGGCCATCCTGATCTACAAAGAGAGTTCCAGGATTGCCAGGGCTACAGAGAGAAACACTGTCTCAACAAACAAACAAACAAATAAACCTGGGACCTAAAACTACAGTGCTAGTATAGGACTGGAGGGTAATGCCTCTGTCCCTGATCACAACTGCAGAACAGTGGTCTTTTTTCTTTTTCTCTTGAGATAGGGTTTCTCTTTGTAGCCTTGGCTGTCCTGGACTTGCTTTGTAGACCAGGCTGGCCTCGAACTCACAGTCATCTGCCTGCCTCTGCCTCCCTGAGTGCTGGGATTAAAAGGGTATGGCCACCACTCCAGGCTAGGCTAATAGTCTTTTAATTCTGGTCTCTGCTAGTGCTCAATAAACATTTGTTCAAGCAATGCCTGGAATTAACAAATCTTTTCTTGTGACGTCTTATGATCATATGTGTTCTTCTTGATAAAATAATTAATGTCCCCTTGTTTATAATAACTAATATCCCTTTGTTTCTCAAGGAGATTATGCTTAATCTCCTCCACCTGTGGATGGTCCATGCAGCCTTCACCGCATTCACACGCTGGGCGGTGTCTCTCCTACTGCAGCAGGCTGACCTGTGTGATCAAGAAGCTATTGTGGCCAGGCGTAGTGACGCACACCTTTAATCCCAGCACTTGGGAGGCAGAGGCAGGTAGACTGCTGTGAGTTCGAGGCCAGCCTGGTCTACAAAGTGAGTCCAGGACAGCCAAGGCTACACAGAGAAACCCTGTCTCGAAAAACCAAACCAAACCCAACCAAAGAAGAAGAAGAAGAAGAAGAAGAAGAAGAAGAAGAAGAAGAAGAAGAAGAAGAAGAAGAAGAAGAAGAAGAAGAAGAAGAAGAAGAAGAAAGAAGATGATGATGTTGTGGAAGACAGAGTGTACGTGCCCCAAGTGGGGTTGTAGAGGGCCTTGGGACTCCCTGATTTCTCTCTCTGGACCCACCACATTCAGGAAAATAGCCATGATGGCTGAGGGCACTCCAGCAGTCCTACGGAAAGTTCTCTGTAGGGACGGGTGGAATAGCGGTGGCTTGCCAGGCGGATGCGTGACGTGCCTTGGAAACAGATCAGATCACCGTATCTCCAGCCTCAGCTCAACACTTACATGAGACCCCTGCTTGCAGCCTCCTGATGGATCCACAGAAATGGCACGATCTGGCTGAGGTGATGGTTGGTCTAACGTGCTTGCCATACAAGCTGGGGGACCTGAGTTGAGTCTCATGATATGGCTGTTTCTAGCCCATACACAGATGCAGCACCAGTGATTTGAGAATCCAATGTGGTGAGCAAGCTGGAGCTCACCTTCCCCCAGAAATCTTGGGCCTACTAAATTCATCAGAACTGGTTCATTTGTTTCGTAGCTCCCCCGCCCCCAAAGTTGTTGTGATTTATTCTTCCCTCTTCCTGTCCTTGCAAGTCTGTTTTGTTTGCTTGTTTTTGAGACAGGGTTTCTCTGTGTAGCCCTGGATGTCCTGGAACTCACTCTGTAGACCAGACTGGCTTGAATTCACAGAGATCCACCTGCCTCTGCCTCCCAAGTGCTGGGATTGAAGGTGTGCACCACCACTGCCTGGCTTCTCTTTGTTCAGCCCCAAGTGAAAGCAGGTACATATACTCTGTTGGGTATTTCTGCACAGAGGTTTACAGAAGCGGCCTGGACAGACTGGCAAAGGTTTTGCTGTGAATCCCTTCTTTAGCATGCAAGCCTCGGGTGCCAGGCGCCTGGGAGGGCTGCGGTACTGTGGCAGAGTCCACAGACAGGAATGAGCTTGTCCAGCGCAATGTTCTTTTATTTACACTTTTAATCTGAGGAGATAATCATGGAGTACATGCATCTCACCATAAGAATGCTCACTGTGATCTTATTTATGTTTATTTTATTATTTTTAAGGTTTTTATTTACATGTATATATGTGCCAGTGTATCACGTGAGTACAAGTACCCAAAGAAGCCAGAAGAGGGCGATGAAGCTCCTGTTACAACTGTTCTTTCTCTAACCCTCTTTATAATTCTAAAGCTTAGAAAGAATGCAGTAAGCGAAAGTCCTGGATAAATCACAGTATGCCTGTGTGTGTGTGTGTGTGTGTGTGTGTGTGTGTGTGTACACACTAACATAAAAAGTAGTCATACTGGAATGGGGAGATGGCTCACTAGGCCAAATGCCAGCTTCACAAGCACCGACACCTGAATTTGGACTCCTAGAAGCCAGGTGAAAAGCCAGGAGTGGCAGCACACTTCTGTAAGCCCAGCTCTGCATTCTGAGGCTCATTGTCTAAGCGGCCTAGCTGATTCAAATACTGAACTTCAGGTTCAATGAGAGACTCTACTTCAAAAAATAAGATGTGGAGCAGTTAAGACACCTGATGCCAATCTCTGGCCTTCACAAGCATCTGCATGTACACCTACACACACATATCCACCACACACACATATCCACCACACACACAAAATACAGCAAAACATAGATGTTAACATATTCCTAGATAAATAATATGGAAGAATGTATGAGTGTTGACAGTATAATTATGAGTGACTGTCTTTCTATTTGCTTACGTGTCTCTTCATATTTTCTGTTTTGTGCTCTTTTCTAAGATAAACTTGAAAAAAGGCAGAGGAAATGAATCACTAAGAGGCAGAGGCAGCGAATCACTACAAGTTGTGGTATAGCCTGGTCTACATAACTAACTGGAGCTATACAGAAACTTCGTCTCAAAGAGAGGGGAGAGGAGAGAGCAGGGACCCAAATATAAAGCTTTTGGTTAATTTGTGCATTTTAATTTTTTTTTCTTTTCGAGGCAGGGTTTCTCTGTGTAGCCTTAGCTGTCCTGAACTAACTTTGTAGACCAGGCTGGCCTTGAACTCACAAAGATCCACCTGCCTCTGCCTCCTGGGTGCTGAGATTAAAGGCATACGTCACCACCGCCCGGCGAATTTTAATTTTTTAAAAAAGACTTATTTATTTATTATTTATACACTATTCTGCCTGCCTGCCTACACACCAGAAGAGGGCACCAGATCTCATTATAGATGGCTGTGAGCCACGATGTGGTTACTGGGAATTGAACTCAGGACCTTTGGAAGAACAGACAGTGCTCGTAGCCTCTGAGCCATCTCTCCAGCTCTGCATTTTAATATTTCAATAGAAAAGATCTTATACTCAAACAGGCCCATTTATTTCTACCTGTGGATTGTGTCAGGCCACCTGGAGCTTGTCCATGAGGCTGCCTCACTTTGCTCTCAGTATTTGTTTGGGTTTGTTGTCTGTTTCTGCTGTGGCGTGTACTGGGGACTGAATCCAGACTCGAATGTCCTGAACACTGGCTCTTGGCCCCCAGTCAGTGGCCTTTTATGGCATGCTTTCTATGGAACCCAGGGCTGCTTGTCTGCTGGGCAAACACTCTATCACCCAGTCCCATGACTCAGAAGACCCTCTATCCAGAGGTGGGAGGGTCTCTTGAACCCAAGTGTTTGAGGTCAACTTGGGCAATATTGTGAAACCTTACCTTATAAATAATAACGAGCTGTGCATAGTGGTGGCACACGGCTTTAATCCCAGCCCTCGGGGAGCAGAAGCAGGCAGATCTCTGTGAGTTTGAAGCCACCCTGCACAAGATAGTAAGTTTCAGGTCAGCTAGGGAGACAAGGTGAGATCTTGTCCAAATAAGTAAAAAAACAAATAAACACCCTGAGAGCTATTTCTTTCAAGTTATTTGGTGAAACCCTTTTTTGTGTGAATCTGGCATGGCTCCTTTCTGATTAAGGTACATATGTAACCATCCTCTTCCTAGGCTTCCAAGAAACCAGGAGCCAGTGTGAAGGTCAGCATCCACACCTTTGGCACCTCTTACTGGCTCTGTTTTTTTTTTTTTTTTTTTTTTTTTTTTTTTCACCAGCTCATGATCGTTTGCTGTCTTGTCATCCTCTCTGGCCCTCAGGCTTTCCTCTCTCTCCCCCCTGCCCTGGTCTCCACTGTCATCTCTCTCAGCACTCATTTCCTGTAGCCTCAGGTCTCTGATGATGCAGGGGGGGGGGGGGTCTCTCTAAACAGAAGCTGAACAAATGAATAGCATTTATCTTGTTTGGTGTATTGGCCTCGTGTTTACTCACTGTGCCGGGTACATCTTGTGTATCAGGCCACGTCACTGGCCCTACCCAGCATTGCACCATCAGCAGGTATCTCTGGCATAAACATCAGGCTGAGGTCACTTCACAGATTCTGTGGATCATGGTCTCAGAGGGTAGACAGGTCACAGAGGCATGCCTGAGGCCTGAGGACTTGGTGTCCTGGTTGTAGCTAGATTTGCTTCTGACTATGAAGGGGTCAGGAGAGGAGGGTCACCCAGGAGGGTGTGAGACAAGAGGGCAGTTCCCTTCTCAGAAGTCGCTTGGTAGCTGCCCCTTGACTGGCCTGCCTATCTTCTGGCTGACCCTGGCTTCTGTTCCTGTATTCACTTCAGTTAGCATGTGTCTCCAACAGCCCTCTTCCCTGAATCATAAACATCAAGGGACAATGTGAAGTGAGCTGGCTAATCCCACTGAGGAGTTTGCATGCTTCCATTGTTGTTTTGGGTAGGAACTGAGTCCTTGGTTAGCCACAGAGTGCAAGGCAGTGCGCTGAAGTGGACGGTAGAGGCCACAGGCCTGAAATTGGCTCAGGACAGGACCTTGAGCAAGAGCTGACATCTCTGTAAAAGCCTGGTTTCTCTGTCAAGAGACATCTGTGCCTTGGACTTGTTGACTTGAGTGCCAAAGGTATAAAAAGTTTATCCTGGCACATGGTGGGTGCTCACTCTGTAAAGGAGTTTTCCCCAACCCTCCTGGGGCCACACTCAGGAAGGCTGGAAGGCCTGGGTCACCTTCCGCTCTGCTTCTTGCTATTCCTGCTGAACGTCTTTTCTCTAGTACACTGACTGAGGGTTGTGTCTTATTTCTCTCCAACACACGGCAGAGTGTCTTCCATTTCTAGCCGTGTGGGACTTTGTGACAATGGCTGCTTTTTTAGGCTCTAGGAATGACTTGATACTTTTCATCCAAACCCTACAGTGCACTACATCCCTTCTGGATGCAAGGGACCCCTCTTCTACCCTAAGGTCTCTCCTTCCTCTTTCCATTTCCTTGACCTAGGACAAACTCCTTTGTGGGCTGGGCCTTCATGGGACTCTGCCTTCTTTTCTGGCTTTTCCCAGGGCCTCTGCCCCTGCTGTCCCTGCAGATCCCAGTGCAGCAGGGCCTCTGTTATAGCCATGATGTCTTAGATCCGGTTCCCTCTGCTCTTGCTGTTCCGTTGCTGACTTTCTTATCTACCGGGAACTTGGCATCCTGCTGCTCAAAAGGCTCTTCTTCCTAGGCCTTGCCGTTCCCTCAAACCTTTCAGTCCCCAGAGAAAACCCACTTAACCCTTTTCTATTCCTTCCCCAACTACATACCCCTTCTCTTTCTCTCTTCCTGGCCTGCAGTGGGCGGAGCTTCTTCCCATCCAGAGTTTATTCTTTCCTGTATTTTTATGTAGCCACGGTGGTGTGCAGCCTATCTCATATGTTATTATAATCAGGTAGCTGACATGCCTTTGTCTATATCCTTGCTGGTCTCCATCTTTCATTTTTTGAGGAGTGAATCCATGTTGACACATATGAACCAAGTTTGTTCATCTTAAGCAGCAGTGTACTACTCCACTTAAGAAGTAATTTATTTATCAATCTGTGGATGGACAGCATTTAAGTGGCTTTAAGTAACTATTTAATTTTTAGATTTTATTGATTTATTCATTTAAATTATGTGCATTTGTGTGTGTGCGTGTGTGGGTTGCCTGTGTGTAGCTCTGGGTACATTATGTGGAGCTTGAAGACTGCTTTCTATAAGGCTATACTAAGGCATTGTTTCCTGTCCTGGAGAGATGGCTCAGTGGTTAAGAGCACATACTGAGCTTGCAGAGAACCAAGCTAGGATCCCAGCACCCACACTGGGCAGCTCACAACAGCCAGTAATTCCACTTTCAGGGGACCTGATGGACTCTTCTGGTCCCTGAGGGCATTGGTATTCACATGCATAAACACACATACATAGACACAACTTAAAATAACATTGTAGGGGCTGGAGAGCTGGCTCAGGAGCTAGTGTACTTGGCACTCTTTTTTATTTTATTTTATTTTTTCTGAGACGGGCTTCTCTGTGTGTATCCCTGGCTGTTCTGGACTCATTATGTAAGCCAGGATGGCCTCGAACTCACAGGGATTCACCTGCCTCTGCCTCCTGAGTACTGGGATAAAAGGCGTGCGCTACCATGCCCGGCTGCACTTGGCACTCTTGTAGAGGACCCAGGTTCAATTCCTAGCACCCAGATGGTAGTTTACAGCCGTCTATAACTCCAGTTCTAGGGGCCCAGTACTCTCTTCTAGCCTCCACAGGTTCCAAATACATGCGGGGTGCACTTACATACATAGAAGTGAAACACCCAGAGGTGTAAAATAAAAGTAAACATATTTTGTCAGGCATGGGGGCATGTATCTCTAATCCTGCACTTGGGAGGGAGAGGGGGAGGCAGAGGCAGAGACAGAGGCAGGTGGATCTCTGTGAGCTTGAGGCCAGCCTGGTCTACAAGTGAGTTCTAGGCAGGGCCACGTGATATTCTGTCTCAAAAAAACCAAACTAATAAATTAATTAAAAATAGAAAAATCAAGCCGGGTGTGGTGGCGCATGCCTTTAATCCCAGCACTTGGGAGGCAGAGGCAGGCGGATCGCTGTGAGTTCGAGGCCAGCCTGGTCTACAAAGTGAGTCCAGGATGGCCAAGGCTACACAGAGAAACCCTGTCTCGAAAAAAACCAAAAAAAAAAAAAAAAAAAGAAAAGAAAAATCTTTTTTTTTTTCTTTGAGATGGGGTTTATTTGTGTAGCCTTGACTGTCCTGGAACTAGCTCTATAGACCAGGCTGGCCTCGAACTCACAGCGATCTGCCTACCTCTGCCTCCCGAGTGCTGGGATTAGAGACATGTGCCACCACCGCCCAGCTATAAAATAAATCTTCTAAAAAGCATTATTTCACTATGTAGCCCTAGAGCTAGGCACTAGTGTTGCCGTCATTTTATAAACAAGGAAACTGAGACATGGAGAAATTAAACAAGGCCAAAGACCTGAGCAGCTGCCACAATCTAGCTGTCCAGTGCAGCTCCGTGGCTGGCTTCAAACTGTGCAATGTGACTGTGGTTCACGGGTGAATTTTGCCAAATCACTCTGCATTTTCTATCTATCACGGCATTTCTTTGCTTCTTATATTCACCAGTGTGCTGTCTTTTTATATTTGTGTTCCTATGTTAGTCAAATTGTTATTATTTGGGAAACAGGACCATGTATCCCAGGCTGGACTTGAACTCACTACATAGCTGAGGGAGGCCTTGAAATCCTGATGCTCCTTCCTCCACTTGCCAAGTTTGAGGACTACAGGTGTCTACCCCCATGCCCATTTATGTGGTGCTGGGGATCAAATACAAGGCCGTGTGCCTGCTAGGTAAGCACTCAGCAACTGAGCTACATCTCCAGCCCATTCATGAACTTATTTTGTTTAGTGTCTGTGTGTATGCCTGTGCACAAAGTGTGCACGTTCACGTATGTGCGTGAGGGTGCACACATACACACACCAGCAGAAGTCACAGAACAACCTCAATTATTGGTCCTTGCCTTCCATCTCCCATTCTTTGCTGCTGAGGACTAGCCGGCCTGTGAACTGCTGGGATTCTCCGGTCTCTGCCTCCCAGGTCATCACAGCAGTACTGGGACTACAGGTATGTGCTGCTGGTCCAGATTTACATGAGTTCTGGGAGTCTTGTGTTTACCCACCTGAGCCAACTCCCCAGCCCAGTTTGCTTTTTCGTTGCTCTGACAAAATACCCAAGGAACAGTCTAGGGGAGGGAGGATTGATTTTGGCACCCGTTGCCAGTGATTGCAGCACGCAGCCAGGGCCTCCATGTCCCTGGGACCGTGATTAAGCAGAGTATTATGGGAAGGAGGGCAACAGAGCAAAGCTGCTTACCTCCAGGAAGACAGGAAGTAGAGTGACAGAGAGAGGAGTGAGGGACGAGGTGGACCCCTCACGGGCATAGCCACTGACCTACCTCCTCCAACTAAGTCCCACATCCCTAGAATGACAACCCACTACGGATTGATCCATTGATTTGGTTAGAACTCTTGTGACGTAGTCACTTCTCAGAAGTGTAACAACTGCATATTAACTGGGGACAAAACAAGGTTGGGGAAAGCATTTCCTATCCACCTACCCCTGAGCTCCCCCAAAGGCCCATATCTATCTCATAATGCAAAATGTATTTAACATTTTTTTTTCCTTCCTTTCTTTTTTTTTTTTTTCAACTCAGGGTTTCTCTGTGTAGCCTTGGCTGTCCTAGACTTGCTTTGTAGACCAGGCTGGCCTTGAACTCACAGCGATCCACCTGCCTCTGCCTCCCAAGTGCTGGGATTAAAGGCGTGCGCCACCACAGCAGCCCAGCTGCATCTTTCTTTCTTTCTTTTTGTTTTTGGTGGGTTTGTTTGTTTGTTTGTTTTTTGGGTTTTGTTTTTGTTTTGTTTTCTTCTTTCTTCAAGACAGGGTTTCTCTGTGTAGCCCTAGCTGCCCTGGAACTTGCTCTTTAAATCAGACTGGCCTCTGCCTTCTGAGTGCTGGGATTAATGGTATGCGCCACCACTGCCTTGTAGCGTATTTCTTATAGTCTTCAAATTCTCACCGGTTCTAGAATCATACAAAAGTCCAAGTCCAGAGCACCCCCTGTCTCTCACAGCAAACACCTGGCAATGAGCTGCTATAATAATAGAAAAAAAACCCCACAAGTTACAGACTTCCATATGGTGGTGTGAGGTAAATTTCCTTGTTCCAAAGGAAATAATGGAGACACAAGAGTTGGGGACTAGGGCCAAAGCAAGATCCCAAGCCAGCAGGGGAAACAACAAATCCTGTACCCCGTGTCTGCTACTCAAGGCATGTGGTGGTGTGATGTGGCCACCACTGTGGCCTGGGATGTGGCTTTCCTTGGCATACAGTCCACTGCTGATGTCTCTGACTTCCTGGGGTCACAGCAGCACAGCTTCCAGTGTCACTGTTTCAGCAGTGCCCTCCCAAGGGGCTACATGATTCAGATCCTGCCATAACCTGTCTCCCCCTCTACCCCCAGATCTTGACCTGAAAGACCCTGAAATCCATGTAGGAGCCTTGGTGATGCCGTAACTCTCTCATTCTGCGTATTGCACAACTACCATCACATGGATGACTCCAAGGTCTGCCAAAATCTCTCGCAGTAGCCAGGCCCACTTGGACTGCAATGGACTCCAGGCGCCTGGATGTCTGGCTGTGGGGAAATTCCCTTGGCATCCCTGTGTAAGCAGAGGTCCCTAGGAATTTCTGCTAAAAAAGAAGTCTTCAACAGAGTGTATGGCTTTATGTACATGAGGCAGTTGTGACAGGGCCCAGCCAATTCCCGAGATGCACTTGTGGCTTCATCTGTACTTTTTTTTTTCTTTTTCTTTTGAGACAGAGCTCTACCTACTTCTGCCTCCCTCGTGCTGGGATTAGAGGTATATGTCACCATTCCTGCCCTTCTGTCTGTCTGTCTGTCTGTCTGTCTGTCTGTCTGTCTCTCTCTCTCTCTCTCTCTCTCTCTCTGTCTCTGTCTCTGTCTCTCTCTCTTTCTCTTTCTGAGACAGTGTCTCACTATGTAATCTTGGCTGGCCTGGAGGTCACTATGTAGAGACCAGGCTGGCCTCAAACTCACAGAGATTTACCTACCTCTGCCTCCCCAGTGCTGGGGTTAAAGGTGTGCGCCACCACACCTGGCTATACCAGGAATCTGGACTCTCAATTGACCTGTGCCTGACACAGGTGCCTGAAGAGAAAACCAGGCAGGTTCTTTTATCATCAGAAAGCAGTGAGTCTTGTCATAATTCTGATTCCCAAGTTTAAAATGATGTAAGGCAAAATTGACAGCATAAAAATTAAATAATATTCTGTATAACAAACAAACAAAATAAGCAATGTAAAAACCTGGCTGAGCTGGGCGTGGTGGCAGCTGGTCTACAAAGCAAGTCCAGGACAGCCAGGGCTACACAGAGAAACCCTGTCTTAAACCCCGCCTCCCCTGCAAAAAACCTGGCTGTTAGTTGCCTCAGTGTGGGAGGCGCTCACTGCCAAGCCCTGATGGACTGAGTTCCCTCCTCAGGACCCATATGGTGGTAGGAGAGAACTGACTCTCCAAAACTGTCCTGTAACATCCATGCCCTGGGAAAACACACACACACACACACACACACACACACACACACACACACACACACACACACACACACACACACACAGAATAAACGGAGGAAAAAAGAAAAAACTAAAAGATATGATTTGCAATTTAGATCACTATGATGACTGTTCTTGCTCGTCAACTTGGCCACATCTGGAATTAATTAAAACCCAAGTGGCTGGGTCCACTGGTGAGGGACTTTTCCTAATTAAATCGTTTAAAGTGGGAAGACCCACATCTTTTTCTTTTTTCTTCTTGTTCTTGTTCTTCTTGTTCTTGTTCTTGTTCTTCTTCTTCTTCTTCTTCTTGTTCTTCTTCTTGTTCTTGTTCTTCTTCTTCTTCTTGTTCTTGTTCTTCTTGTTCTTGTTCTTCTTCTTCTTCTTTCTTTTTTGGTTTTTCAAAACAGGGTTTCTCTGTGTAACCTTGGCTGTCCTGGACTCACTTTGTAGACCAGGCTGGCCTTGAACTCACAACGATCTGCCTGCCTCTGCCTCCAAGTGCTGGGATTAAAGGTGTGGGCCACCATACCCAGCTTTTTTTTTTTTTTTTAAGATTTATTTGTTTATGATGTATATAGCACTCTGCCTGCATGTACACCTGCAAGCCAGAAAAGGGCACCAGATCTCATTATAGATGGCTGTGAGCCACCATGTGGTTGGTAGGAATTGAACTCAGGACCTCTGGAGGAGCAGTCAGTGCTCTTAACCTCTGAGCCGTCTCTCCAGGCCTGACCCACATCTTCTGAGGGCAGCATATATTAAGGACACGGAGGAAGGAAGCTTCCATTCTTTGCCTGCTTGCCCTTGCTGCCAAGTCCAGTCCTTCACTGGCATTAGGGCCTATGTCTTTGGGTCTGGCATATATTGAGACCAGCTGAGGCATCCAGCCTTGTGGACTGAACAACTGCTGGATTCCTGGACCTTCCATTGGTAGACAGCCATCGTGGGACTAGCTGGACCACAGCCTGTAGTGAATCCTATGTACACGTATTTATTTCATTCTGTCAATCCTGCTCCTTTAGAGAACCCTGACTGCTACAGTCACTAATAAAACATTGCCAGGCAGTGGTGGCACACGCCTTTAATCTCAGCACTCCGGAGGCCGAGGCAGGTGGATCGTTGTGAGTTCGAGGCCAGCCTGGTTGACAGAGGAGTTCCACGACAGCCAGAGCTGTTACACAGAGAAACCCTGTCTCAAAAACCAAAAAAAAAAAAAAAAAAAAAAAAAAAAAAAGACATTATGTATATGTGTATGTGTATATATGTGTCTGTGTATGTGTGTTGTGAATATAAAAGATAAGATTTTCAATAGGAAGTAAGGGAAAGATATGAGAAAATAGTTACAGACAGGTCCAATAACCATTAAGATTATCCATGCCAGCTTTATTCATTGTGGAGAAAATGACTAAAGTACACAAAAGTAGATTTTCTCATTTGTCAGACATGTTTTTGTTTTGCTATTACATTCATTTAGTGTGTGTAAGTGTGTGTGGTGTGTGTGGGGTATGCGTATGTTGCATGTATGTGTGGGTGTGTGGTGTGATATGTGTGGTGTGTGTGTGTGTTATGTGTGCTTGGTTTGTGTGTACATGTGCACACGCCATGGTCCTGAGGATCAAACTCAGGTTGTAGAACACCTTTACGTGTGGGTACGTCTTGCGTCCCCGGTTTATTTATTTATTTTGTTGTTGTTTGTTTGAGTCTCACATAGCCCAGGCCTCACAATGGTTTTGTAGCTGAGGACGACTTGATTTCCTGACCCTCCTGCCTTCATCTCTCTAGTGCTGGGATTGCAGGCATGCGTCAGGAGAGGCACAATCCTACTTCTCAGCATCTACCTAAAACTAACATATCCAAAGACGAATGAAACAACACAAGAAAACCACTCGCTGTGGCTTTATAGATTATGTTGATATAATGTGGACCTGCATGAAACATGCCCCCAGAAGCCCCTGTGGATGGCTTGGTCCTAGCTCATGCTATTTTTTTTCCCACTATGAATGAGTCTAGATTTTACCATGGGGTAAGGCAATCACTAGTGCATTTTTTTGTTGGAAAGATATTTTATTTTGTCTTAATTTTTTTCTGGGCAGTGGTGGTGCATGCATTTAATACCAGCACTTGGGAGGCAGAGGCAAGTGGATCTCAGTGAGTTTGAGGCCAGCCTGGTCTATAGAGTGAGTTCCAGGAGAACCAAGGCTACATAGAGAAAACCTGTTTCAAAAAAACAAAAAAAAAAATTTTTCCCCAAATTATAAGCCTGGTGTGGTGGCACATGCCTTTAATCCCAGAACTCTGAAGGTAGAGGCAGGCGGATCTCTATGAGTTTAAGGCCAGCCTGATCTACATAGTGAGCTACAGGACAACCAGGGTTATGTAAAGAGACCCCGACTCAATCCCTGTCCTCCAATTTAAAAAATATTATTTTTTTCGGGTGGTGGTGGTATACACCTTTAATCCCAGCACTCAGGAGGCAGAGGCAGGTGGATTGTTGTGAGTTCAAGGCCAGCCTGGTCTACAAAGCAAGTCCAGGACAGCCAAGGCTACACAGAGAAAAACAAACAAATATATATATATATATATATATTTTTTTTTTTTTTATTTTATTCTATGCCTGGAAGAGTAGTCAGTGCTCCTAACACTGAGCCATCTCTCCAGCTCCACTTTTTATCTTTAGTAGGTGACAGAGTCACCATTCTTCAGTACCCTGAGATTCTTGGCAGCTGATGAATTTGGGATACAAAAAAGGATATTTGCAGGCTGGTGAGGTGGCTCAGCAGGGAAAGGCATTGGCTATCAAACCTGAGGAACTGAGCTGGATCCGACATGATGGAAGGAGAGAATTGACTTCTGTATGTTTTCAACATGTGTGCCATGGCATGCACACTCATAAACACACACACACACACACACACACACACACACACACACACACACACACTCACTTCCTCCCACCTCCCTCTAAATAATTTTTTTTACAAAAGTGTCTGCACAGAAGCCTCACTTGCATTCTCAATTCTTTCTGTTCCTCCCAGAATGAGGCAAGAGAGAGGACCCACCACGATGTGGCTCCCAGTGTGGTATGGTGGGAGATCCCCACCTCTCCCTGATAATATTCCAACCAGAAACACCTTGAACATAACTTGAGCTGTGAAGTCTGAGGCTAGAGGGCTGTGAATTCCAGGCCAGTTAGGTCTACACATTGAGACCTTGTCTCAAACCCAACCAGACAGATGCATTGAGAAAGGTTAGGACTGATATTTGACTTTATATAGAATTTTCTTTTTCTTTTTTTGTTTCTTGAGACAGGATTTCTCTGTGTAGCGCTGGCAGTCCTGGAACTCTCTGTAGCCCAGGCTGGCTGCCTTCTCGGCCCTCCTGAGTGCTGGCATTAAAGGCATAGCCACCACCCCAGGCACACCTTGTCTTCCATAGGTGAGACATCCTACAGCTGTTTCCTTAGTGGAGGGGCAATAACCTTACAAAGTAGAGTCAAAGGAGACAACGGTTTCTCCTACATATTTTGAGTCAGTTGCTGCATTTTTAGTGCCATTGTCACCCATACAGCAAGTCCTTGGTTTTTTGGACTGCCATTTCAAAATCCACCATTTTGGGTGTTCCAAGTAACTACTTTTTGACTGTCAGTAAGCTTACAGTTTCCAAATTATTGTTGCTTTTGTCTCCTTTTTTATCCTCCTCATGGATTTATGCACTTTTTAAAAAGAGCACTTTAATGACAGCTTATTGGGCTTTTAGGAAACAGCTTGAGGCGAGTGCACGGGATCAGCCCTCACCTGTTAGGAGAGGAGCCCAGTGCTCTTTAGTCTCTCCCCATCTACCAGTTTGAAAGTCATTCTTTTTTTCTGTTCATTTGATGGATTCTCTTTAAAACTTTAATAATGTTGCCTGCCATAAAGAGTGAGAGATGATCAATATTCCTTTCTCCTCCCTGGATAATGCAAGGCTGGAGAATGCGCTTGCTTTGATCTGTTCTTTCCCATTTTCTACATTACTTAGGCCTAATATTTTAGTTCCTCATTGTTCAAAGTAGTCCCACCATCAATATGTATATTTTTAGCAACCCTGCCTTTGTGATACGTACTGACGCATGCACTAACAACACTGTGGGAAAACAGATATACCAACTTACATAGGAACATATCATGTCAGGTAGAGCTACGTGAAATGACCAACATTTCATCATTTTTAGTTATAAAACTGCTTTCACTTACACACACCACAAAACAAGCACACACATATTTCCATCTATTTTAAACAAGCCAGCACTGAAGTCATGAGGTGCTGGCAGACAAGAAAGCAGACTGTGCCTTGCATCCACCCTTCCCATCTGTCTAGGTTCAGTCAGAAAGGCAGAAGCTGCTCCATGTGCCTCAAGCACAGTCTTCAGTGAGGAGAGGACGTGTTATGGCTCCAGGGCTGGAGAGGTGCCTCAAAAGGCCAGAGCACCAGCTGCTTCTGTAGAGGACCCAGGTTCAGGTCTCAGCTCAAAAAACTGCATGTAACTCCAGTCCGGGGCCTCTGACACCCCCTTCTGGCCTCCAGAAGCACCCTCTCCCCTCTACGAGTGTCACAGACACATATACACAGATGTTAAAAAAAAAAAATCTCTTAAAAAGAAAAAAAATCAAGACTAGCTGATACAGTAACTCAGAATTGGACTGGAAATTACTAAAAGTCATTCTAATTTAGGCTAAAGCACGAATATTAGGAGAGAGAGGTGTTCAGGAAAATGTTAGACTTGCTCAGGTGTGGGCTCCTCTAGGGAGAGGCATGGCTCACTGTTTTTTGTTTTTGTTTTTGTTTTTTGGGACAGGCTTTCTCTGTGTAGCCTTGGCTGTCCTGGTCTTACTTTGTAGACCAGGCTGGTCTCGAATTCACAGCCATCTGCCTGCCTCTGCCTCTGCCTTCCGAGTGCTGGGATTAAAGACGTGTGCTACCATACCCGGCTTGGCTCACTATTTTTATAGCAGTCACTGTTACTATCTTTTCTGTGGGTAGTTCCTGAGGGAACCTGATAGTATTACAATCACTTGAAAAATCTAGTCCATGGGGATACAGGAAAGTAGGGTACCCTCCAGCCCCCTACCCCCCAACCCCCACCCCTGGGACTAGAGAAGTTTAGGGTAGGGGGTAGGGTGTGCCAGCTAGGAGGGCCCTGTAACAGGTTCAGGACTGAGGGATTCAGGGAGAACCTGGAGGTCAGGTCCACTTTGATATGATAGTCTCCTCAGCCATTTGTCCAGAGGTTTGAATCCTAACAGATAGCAAATGGTAATTGTGTATGTGTTCTTGCTTATGTGAGAGGCTCCATTTAGATTCTAGAATGAGTTCCTGTACCCTTTATGTCCCTATAATTTCCCTGTCTCAGGATTATAGGCGTGTGCCACCATACTGCTTAATGGAGTGCTGGCCCTTGGTCTCTGGGCTTTATGAATGCTGGGAAAGTACTCTATCAACTGACCTATGCCCCTTCTCTAATGACTCAAGTGCTGGGCTGAGCGGTGATTTCTGCAGCTTCTTTTTCTTAGTTTTGTATTTTTGAGGTAGAACCTTACATTGCATCCCAGGCTGGCCTCAAACGTGTTAATCCTCCTGCCTCGGCCCCTCCAGTGCTATAATTATTGGCATACGTTCCTATGCCTGGTACATAGGCCTGAGAGGTAAGTGGCTCAGGGAATGGCCAAGGTTTTGTGTGGGGAGAAGGGGCGTGGGCTGAACTGGGTCACGGTGAGGGTTAGGTGGAACTGTGGCTGGCTGCAGAAGGTTCTGAGTGCAATCCAGGAGAGAAGCAACTGTGACAGTGTGTGAGTGAAGGCAAGGGGACTAATTGAAGGTTGGGAGCATTTAAGAGTAAGGATGTAGCACTCAGGTACGAATGTGTAAGCACACGGAACAAGCTTGTCATAGAGAAAAATCCAGGCTTCCGGGCTTCCCCTCCTCAGAAGCCCAGCCTTCCCTGTGGAGGAAGAGGCCTGGGGGTGGGGGTGGGGGGTTAACCCCTGATCCAGGTGCAGCTTACCCACCCATCTTCAACGGGGCCTGGCTTTTCCAGCTCAATCCAGGATTACTTCTCAAATGCAGAGGCAGGAGGGTCTGTGACCCTATAAACGATGGCTCTTCTCAGGCTGTCCCGGTGGCCATGGTGGAGCAGGTAAGGCCAGCCCAGGCTCTAGCCAATTCTGGACACTGTTCCTCTGGAGGACTGGCTAGTGCAGAGCGCCCTGAGGAGTTAAGTAAGGGCAGGGCCCTCAGTAGAGAAGCAAGTGGTGTCTATTGGAAGGCCAGTCAGCAAGTGGCTGGAGGTCATAGGATTTAGGGGGTGAGTTCTACCAACTCTTAGTAAGGGCTCCAGGAAGCCACTTCTCTACTGGGGTAGCCTCCTGAGGCTGGGGAGCTTATTAACTCCCACAGCACCGGGAGAAGGGGAAAAGGTGAGTGCTAGGAGCCAGCTGGGGTCATCCTTCTTTGAACCTCCACGTGGTGTTTGCTCAGAGTACTTGTTGTCAGAGTCCTGGGCTCCTGGAGTATAAAGCAGGATGTCGGTGCTCTGTGCCCAGACCTGAGCAGGTGAGCCTGCCTGGCACAGGGATGGTGGGGGTTGGGGTGGTGAGAGTGGCTGCAATTGTAGGAGAGAGCTGCAGAGATGGCCTAACAGAGTCCCTCCAGCTTTGGGTATGCCAGTTTCTCATCCATAAAATGGGGTCGGAGGCAGGAAGATAGACAAAGAAGGGAGCTAGGTTGCACTGAGGTGGACGGGAAATCTCTGTAGTGCAGCCTGAGTTCGAGACTCCCTCTTTTGTGACTGAGGTAAGAAGCAGTCCACTCTTCTTGTTTGAGGAAGATACCCACCCCTCCGTCCTCACCCTCAGCTCTAAGTACCTAGTTAAGCTCTTTGGAGCCTTTAACATGATGCTACCTACACACTGGGAAGAATTATCAGGATTTGGAGCCAGCAGGCCCTAGAGCAGGCTTGATAGATCCAGCCCCTTCCTTTGTCGCTCTTCCTGATCAAGCCTCCGCCTACCTTCGTTCTCAGGGTGCATCTTGGAAAGCATGGCTGCAGTGATTACTTGGGCCCTTGCCCTCCTCTCAGGTGGGTCTTTCGTCTGACTTCAGTGTGGGCTGGAAGTGAAGGTCGGATTGAGGGGCCTGGCCCTTAGCTATGGTCTCATCTTTCTCTGCAGTGTTTGCAACCACGCAGGCACGGAAGAGCTTCTGGGATTACTTCAGCCAGAGCAGCCGGGGCAAAGGCATGATGGGCCAGCAGCCAAAGCTGGCACGGGAGTGAGTGGCCTGGGCAAGGGGGCTGTGAGTGTATGAGACCACCTTACTGTGGGATAATCCCTCAGCTCTGTGGCTTATAGGGAAGCTGAGGGAGCCAGTGGTGCTTGCGCCTGCCCAAACACACCTTAGCCATCTTGGTCACTCTCTGCCCAAGTCTCTCCTGCCCTGTTGCTCCTTTTTTCCACCGAGTTGTGGCAGCTGAGATTAGCAGGCCACAGAATGTCAGGAAGGCGTGAATCTTGGCACGTGTGTGTCGCCTGTTTTGGATGGCATTGAAGGGCTAAATCGCCCACGCGGTGCCAAATGTGCTCCGCATGTGAGGATGTGGTTGGCTGGGGTCGGGACTTGGCTCTGGCGCCATTCTTCCTCTCCCGGCTTCTGCAGAGAGTATTGGTGGTCCCACAGCTCTGGGGCAAGGGAGATGTTCAGGGTTAGCAGTCTAATGAACGGCTTGGTTCTCTGTCTTTGCCCTTCCCCAGGAGCCTGAAAGGTAGCTTTGAGCAGGACCCCTACAATATGAACAATTTCCTGGAAAAGCTGGGCCCCTTGAGCGGGCCCGGGAAGGAGCCTCCCCGCCTGGCGCAGGATCCAGAAGGTATTCGGAGGCAGCTGCAGCAGGAGCTGGCGGAGGTGAGCGCGCGCCTGGAGCCTTACATGGCTGCGAAGCACCAGCTGGTAGGCTGGAACTTGGAGGACTTGAAGCAGCAGCTGAAACCCTACACAGTGGAGCTGATGGAGCAGGTGGGCCTGAGCGTGCAGGAGCTGCAAGAGCAGCTGCGCTTGGTGGGAGAAGACACCAAGGCCCAGCTGCTGGGGGGCGTGGACGAGGCGCTGAGCCTGCTGCAGCAAATGCAAAGCCGAGTGCTGCACCACACGGACCGGGTCAAAGAGCTCTTCCATCCTTACGCAGAACGCTTGGTGACCGGCATTGGGCACCACGTGCAGGAGCTGCACCGCAGTGTCGCTCCGCACGCGGCTGCCAGCCCCGCGCGACTCAGTCGCTGCGTACAGACTCTGTCCCACAAACTCACACTTAAGGCAAAAGACCTGCACACCAGCATCCAGAGCAACCTGGACCAGCTGCGCGAGGAGCTCAGCGCCTTCATCCGCCTCAGCGCAGATGGGGCAGAGGATGGAGACTCCCCGGACCCTCAAGCTCTCTCTGAGGAGGTACGCCAGAGACTCCAGACTTTTCGACATGACACCTTCCTGCAGATAGCCGCATTCACTCAGGCCATTGACCAGGAGACAGAGGAAATCCAGCAACAGCTAGCACCACCCCCGCCTAGCCACAGCGCCTTTGCTCCAGAGTTGGGACATGGGGACAGTAATAAGGCCCTGAGCAGACTGCAGAGCCGACTGGATGACCTGTGGGAAGACATCAGCTATAGCCTTCATGACCAAGGCCATAGTAATCTGAAAGAGCCCTGAGGGTCACTCAGGTTCACTCCCCAGCTCATTGTCTGGGGGATCCCTGGACCCTGAGCCTCTATCTAGCATGGCCTAATGGGCAGTGGGGGATGGGTCCTGCTGCACAGTATATGTGAGGCCACCAAAGGGACTGTTGTCCCGGCCTATTCAGCCTCCTCCGTTCCCCCACTCAGGTGCATTACACTCAGTAGGTTTTTGCAAAACCAGCTTCTGGTGCTCATTTGGGAACCCCCATTAGGGAGCGGGGAGATTGTGTGCCAGGGGAGACTGCATGCCATGATAGTGCTGGACGCCTGTGCTGCTACAGCCTGGAGTCTGGCTCCTGATGGTCACTGTTACAGCTGCTCCACAGAAGGGAGCTCCGTGTCTCCCCAGGGCTGCTGGGAGAGCTTTTGTTGGAAGAGAGCCAGAGGAGACTGTGACGCAGATAGGATACGATGGTGTGTGTACATTCCTACCAGTGATGCTGCTGCTGGGTCAGTGATGGGATGGGGCCAGAGCCCCGATTTCCTTACATAACCCTGAGCCCAAATAAGGAACTGAGCCCTCCATACTGTGAGGGCTCCCAAAAACCCTGTAGGGAGCAAACTGTGTCCTCCTCATTTTCAGTCCCCACCTCTCAGGGTGAAACTGACTTTTGGTTGAAGTGAAATAGATGCCCATAATGGGAATTTGTTGGCCTGGTGTGACTCTCATTGGACAGTATCTGAGAGCAAGTGCCTTCCCACTCCCCACCCCCAACACGCCCACCAGCCACTCTTACCCTTGCTTGCTCTTTTTCGTCCCTTTTCTGTTCCTGGTCTGTCAGAGTGGTTCACTCTGGGTGAGTCCTGCTGCAAGACTCCTGGCTAGACAATCGCTGTCACAGTTGGGGGTGGGGTAAGCTCTGTTATGGAGCCTAGCTCTGCACCTGTCCACCGTCCGTTCATCATGGAATTCAGGCAGTCACTGAAGAAGCACACCCTGGTTACCTGAACCCCCCAGGGAGCCTCTCACCGCTGGTCCTGCCTGGTGTTCCAGATTCCTCATGCCTTCATCTCTTGGGACCCATAAAATCTCCCCCCCCCCCCCGACCCCCTGCTTACTATGTAGTCTTTGCTGGCCTGGAACACACTATGAAGATCAGGTTAGTATTAAACTCATAGAGATCTGCCTGCCTTTGCCTCCTAAGTGCTGGGATTAACACCGTGAACCACTGTGCTTGGAGATCTAAAAACTCTGGGTTTTTTTTTTTTTTTTTTCCTTCAGGGCAGGGTTTCTCTGTGTAGCCTTAGCTGTCCTGGACTCACTTTGTAGACCAGGCTGGCCTCAAACTCTGAGATCCGCCTGCCTCTGCCTCCCGAGTGCTGGGATCACAAGTGTGTGCCACCTCGCTCAGCCTAAAAACTCTTAACTCTCCCCTTTTGTACACATACTCACTCTGATATCAAAGCTCATCGGGTACCAGTGAAACTGGATGGGGTGGGGAAAAGGAAAGCACAAACCCTTCTATGCACTTCCCTGTCCTGCCCAGCACCCGTCCTTCCTAGCTCTGCCTGGGATTCTTGACCACTCCCAGCACAGGTCCTATATGAAGCTCAGCTCCGCGTGATCACACATTTGTCACCCCTGACATTATAGATGTAGTCAGTTTCAGCCATGGAACTGGGTTATGGTTCAAGACTATAGAGGAAGTGCTAGACAGGAAACTTGAAAGAAAGAAAGAAGCCCACAAAGCAGGGTGATTTGTTAGGAGACAGGGAGAGATAAATCAGCGAATGCGGTGGGGATGAGAAGCGACAAAAATAAAGGCTGTGTTCAAAGTTAGAATTAGGGGAGGTGCTTATGAGGACAAAAATGGGGGAACCGGGGGAACAGACTAGCAAAGAGGGGAGGACCCAGGCAAATTCTGGCTCATCATGAAGAAAGAAGCTTGGAGGGCACAGCCTAGGGGATTCCAAGGCAAGTCAGGTCTCCTTGTCCTCAGGCATTTTTGTTTTGTTTTGTTTTCTCTGTGTAGCCTTGGCTCTACGAGACTCGCTTTGTAGATTAGGCTGGCCTTGAACTCAGAGACCCACCAGCTTCTGCTGGGATTACAGGCCTGTGCTAAGGCGCCCGTCTACCCTCAGGCATTTTACATAGATTTGGGGACCAACAGTTAGACTGCCCTTATGGTGGAGCCACAACCACCTGCGTCTGAATTGCAAGGGTCCTAGCTGGCTACGGAAGTGCAGTCCAGGAAACGGAAGTCTTTGTCAGAGACTGACCTACCAGGCGCAGTGTCTGCGGCCTCTTTAAGAAGGGGCGGGAAAACAGCGGCTGGAGGAAGTGAGGCCACTGGAGCGCCGGAAGCCGGAAGCTGGAAGCAGCCGCCTGAGTAGCGCGTGGGGGTGATGTCGGCCAGCGGGGCTGTGCAGCCCGGGCCCCCGGGGGCTGCTGTTGGGCCGTCGCCCGCTGCGGCTGGGTCGCCGGCCACCGGGCCTTTGTTCCGGCCCCTCAGCGCCGAGGATGAGGAGCAGCAGCCCACGGAGATCGAGTCGCTGTGCATGAATTGTTACCGGAACGTGAGTCTGGGGCCGCGGACCACCCAGCCGGGCACGCAGAGGCAGCTCCGGCGCAGAGTGCAGAGGAGTTAAAGTCATTCTCCCCATCGCTTCTTCTACTTCCTTAGGGCGTGACGCGGCTTCTGCTCACCAAGATCCCCTTCTTTAGAGAAATAATCGTGAGCTCCTTTTCTTGCGAGCACTGTGGCTGGAACAACACGGAGATCCAGTCAGCAGGCAGGATCCAGGACCAGGGAGTACGCTACACCTTGACCGTTAAGGGCCAAGAGGTGAGCGTGTCCCAGAGCAGGTACCCCCCCCCCCCGCGCGCCCCGTTTCAGAGAGAGCGTTGGACCGAGTCTACAGCTCTGGTCCTGGCCGTCGGACCTTTATTGGATGTGTGGCCAAGCCTTTAGTGCCCTCTTTTGCCAGTGGTATTGGGGGTGCTGGTCTCTGCTCAGCTGCTTTGATTAGTGAATGTTGTTTTGCGAATTTTGTGAGAGGGATGTATTGAGCGAGCAGGACTTTATGGGTAGTTTTCTCACCTGGGTAGTCTGGCTCACACCATCCGTCCTATTCTGAAGTAATTTGGACTCTTCTGAATGGAAGGTGGGAAGAAGAAACATCTAGGCTGGCATCTGACAGAGAGATTAGTCTGGTTATTTCCCAAGGAGAAGCCATATTGATGACCTCTTTTGCTAGAGCGTTTTTCCTTTCTCTCCAGGACATGAACAGAGAAGTGGTGAAGACAGACTCTGCCACCACAAAGATCCCCGAGCTGGATTTTGAAATTCCAGCTTTCAGCCAAAAGGGAGGTGAGTTTTAAGATCAGGTATTTGAGCAGAAATCTTTGCGATTTTCTTGCAAGCCTGGTGCCAGGTCAGGCCTAGTGTTTAGCCATGTAATCATAGTGGATTTTCATGTTTTAATGTGAGTAGAAAGTTACGGTAAAATGGCTTAAGAGTCCCTGTAAGACAGACCATGATTTGCTTATTTGAGAACTTTACAGACGAGGAAGGCAAGGCCTACGGAGTTCAGATAAGATGCTGAGGGTCATGGAGGTGTGTGATAGCAAGCCAGTATTCACTTGTGTTTCACTTACAAGCTCTGACCACTGTAGAAGGACTGATCAGCCGTGCAATCTCTGGCCTGGAACAGGACCAGCCCACACGAAGGGTAAGCAAGGATTTTTTTTTTTTTTAATCAAATTGCAGCAACTCAAGGAACTATTGTTTGGGTCAAAATAGAGTCAGATTTCCATGTAGCTGAACTGTGTCTGACCAAATGCTGGGGAACTTTTTGACAAAGAGCATAACGGTGCTGTTTCTCCATGTCCCGCCTCCAGGGTATACTCAGACCTCACCTGAGTGTAATACATTGGGTTAGCTATAGCTTCCTGGGTATTTTTTTTTTTTTTTTTTTACATCTATACTTGTTATAGAAATAATGTAATTGCATATGTAGTCATGTCTTCCTAACTGGCTAGAGAGACATAACAGAAATTTGAATTTTTGAAGGAATTTATTTTTAATGATGTGTTATGTGCGTGTGTGTTTGAGTGTATATATGTGATGGCTGATGCCTTTCTAGGCCAGAAGCAACAGATTGCCCATGGAGCTGGGGTGATGGCCAAGTGGTGGGATAAGTGAGAAAATAAGCCCCGCCTCCTACCCCGGCATCATTTATACACTTCAGATTTGTGTGTTGTATCTCACTGTGAAGTTTGGGTCCCTGTGCCCCGACTCTATGATTGACGCTGATGGTCTGATGGAAGTGACAGAGGGGTGAGAGGGTTGGGGCGTGAGGTGTATTACCAGGGCTAGTGTTTTTATTCTGTTCGTGGTAGGCAATGGAAGGTGCCATAGCTGAAAGAATTGATGAGTTCATTGGCAAACTGAAGGACCTAAAGCAAATGGCTTCCCCTTTCACTCTGGTAAGTACTGAGCGACTGCAGCAGCTTTCGATGGAAGGAGGGAGGGGACAGACCACTGAGATTAACTGACGCCTGTAACCCCAGAACCTGGGAGTGGGGCAAGAAGATCAAGAGTTTGGGGTCATCCTTGACTACATAGCAGGTTATAGGCCACTGCACTGAAGCCCACGCTCAAAATATTAAAAAACTGACTAGATTCTTGCTACTGTGGATGGAGGGTATATGTGATTTGTTTTACTCTCTCCTCACTTGTCTGTTAGATCATTGATGATCCCTCGGGAAACAGCTTTGTAGAAAACCCACATGCTCCCCAGAAAGATGACGCCTTGGTGATCACACACTACAGCCGGACTGCACAGCAAGCTGAGATGCTGGGGCTCCAAGTGAGTGCACTGATGCACTGGGGTTGTCCTGGGTCCTGGGTCACTAACGATGTACTTTGCTGTTGCTGGGTCCACCACCACCTAGTACCTCCTATGTCAGCCTGTCATCAGACTCACGTTAGGACTTTTGTGGCAGTCACAGGAACCCCATCTTGAGCCCTGTCCTTCCCTTCACTGGGCATTTGCTTTGGCTTCTCTGTCTGTCCTGTGAGTTGGCACCTTATAAGCATTCTCTCTCTGTCTAAGCAGGTCAGGGTGTTGGGGAGGCCGAGGTCTACCTGCCAGCTTGTGCTTTGTGCCTCTGTTCTTGTAGGCAGAAGCACCAGAAGAGACATCGGAAGAGGAAGACCTTAGAAACGAAGTGAGTGGTGTCGGCTCCCTTTGAAGACATAGCAGAGTTGTGGCTTGAGACTGATTATACGTCCTCTCTCACTGCCACACCTAACATGGGTGACCACTAGGGTTCCAACTGACTGTCAGCTTGACTGGGTGGGGGGTGCTCAGTCTGTGCCCCCATATTGTGTTCCAGGTGCTCCAGTTCAACACAAACTGCCCAGAGTGCAACGCCCCAGCTCAGACCAACATGAAGCTTGTCCGTATCTTTCATCAAGCAGTTGGGTTGCTCTTCATCTGACTCAGGCATGAACATATATTAAAGATGGGAGCCTTCCCTTCAGGGAGAGCCAGTGCTTTACCCGCAGTGAGGAGGCTGAGCCTCTCATGTACTCACACCTTCGCTTCTGTACGTGGCCAGGTCTTCAAATGTTTGTGAACATAGGACCTGGAAGTGGGCTGTCTCATGGAGTATTTCCTGTAGTCTTGGGTCCAGCATCTGTTTGTGTGGGGGTTGGCTTTTCTTTTCCTTAGAGGGAGGGAGGGTCTTGCGATCCAGGAAGCAGATAGACTTCCTTAACCCCGTCTTCCAGAGATCCCCCACTTTAAAGAGGTTATCATTATGGCCACCAACTGCGAGAATTGTGGGCATCGGACTAACGAGGTGGGTGGGCTCCATTGCTGGGGGGGGCGGTGCCTTTGGAGTAGCATGCCGGATTTGGATGGGCGTGGCTGTGATTAGGGCTTTTGTGGGCTCAGTGTCAGGGAAGAGCCGATGAAGGAGTTGAGAATTAGCCTTGGGAGGAGAAGTTGGAAGTACCCCAGATTGCAAGATGGGTGGAAAGCTGACCTGGGGGAGGGGCTTTAGCTACTCAGGGGGCTGGGAGTTGGGCAGATTGCAACTCTTAAGTGAAGAACTTCAAGAGAACTGTGTGGGATGATTTGATGGCCGCTGTGGAGGTTGTAAGCCCCCCCTTCCCCAAGTGTGTTGAGCATATGCTGACTAAGCTTCCTTTTGGTAGCGGGTGCAGTGGACAGCAAACCTGGGCCTAATGCACACTAGGCAAGTGTGCTGCTAGTGAGCTACATCCCAGCCCTGACTGAAATCTTAGGCTATTACAGTGAATGCATTGATGGGACTGAAATGCTTGTAAGTCTCTTTCAAGCCCTGATAATCAGGATTTTTTTTTTTTTTTAAGGTATATTCAGGGTTTCAGGCTAAATTTGGCATGCTACCAGGGCTGGGGCACAGCATTCCTGCAGACACTTGGCGTTTTTTGTTTTGGTCCCTGCTGCCCTAGCTGGATTAGAAGGCTGTCATTGGAAGTTGTCAGTGGAAGAAGCCTACATAAAGGTAAAGCTTGGGCTCTTCTCTGGTGCAGCCTCTGACCATCATTTCTACAGGTGAAGTCTGGAGGAGCGGTAGAGCCCTTGGGTACCAGGATCACCCTCCACATCACAGATCCCTCAGACATGACCAGAGACCTCCTCAAGGTAACAGCCTGCTTGGAAGATAGCTGTTCTCACATAGCTGCTTCTGTCTAGGAAGTTGTTGTTTTAGTATTCAACAGTGCAAGGAGCCCCATAGCTCCCCTGGGCTTGAGTGACCCTGAGTAGGGTTTTTCCATGATTGGGACTGCAGCCTCAGAAAGTGGCCCATAATCTTTCTGAGCCATGACTTGGCTGCTTTTCAGTTTCCATGGGCTATATGGGCTCTTCTGTGACCCTAATGACAGGTACCCAATAGTGTAGCTATGACTCCGGTCCAGTTTTTTATGCTAGTTTCTTATTAGTTCAGATGGGGGAGTGAGTCCCTGGCTAATTTAGTCAGCTACTCAGAGAAAACTAGCACTTCGACTTTGTCTTCAAACTGTCAGTAGATTACTAATTTCATTGGCTTTCTTTGTTCCTGGTTTAAATCAGTTTGTCTCTCTGTATGTCTGTCCATCTGTCTGGTGCTATGGATTGAACCTGGGGCCTCTGCAATGCTAGACAAGGGCTCCTGTACGAAGCTGTACTGCCATCTGATTTAAGCCCTAAGTTGACCTGTTGTCTTACAGTCTGAGACCTGTAGCGTGGAAATCCCGGAGCTCGAGTTTGAGCTGGGAATGGCTGTCCTTGGGGGCAAGTTCACCACTCTAGAAGGGCTGCTGAAAGACATCCGAGAACTGGTGAGTGTGGAGAGTGGTGTAGCTTCTTTTAGCAGCGTGCCTGGGGAAAGGGACATGGTGGTGTGGCCAGGTCCAGTGACGTGCGCCTGTAGTTCTAGCATTTGAGAAGCTGGGGCCCCATCTCAAACGCCCCCTATCAAAACAATTTCAAAATTGTTGCTTTTAGCTATGTGGGTTTTTTTTTTGTTTTTGTTTTGTTTTTTGTTTTGTTGTTGTTGTTTTTTGCTTTAAAGCTGGTTTAAGAGATTTAAGTATGGATTTTGAAGTTACAGGAAATTTTTTGAATGGAAATTCTCAAGGCTAACTGTGGGACAGTATAGTCATTTGTGATCTTCAGTAAGTCATTTATCTCATTCCAATACAGGAGAAGAGGGTCATTTGGGCATCTACAAATGTGTGGTGTGTGGTGGCTTAGACTATGTGGTAAATCTGCTCTATCTGCTGTATCCAACCACATTTTTAAAAATTTCAGAAAGATAATATTGGTTATGAATATGTGAAGACTTTTCTTGTTGGTATTTCCTAAAAAGCAGTACATAATTATATTAGATTTTTATAACTTTGCTTATTTTACTTATTTGAGAGATGGTTTTGCCATGTAATTGAGGCTGACCTTGAATTCACTGTCCTCCTGCTTCAGCCCTCCATGTGCTAGCATTGCAAGCTCATATGTAAGTGTGCCTGGCTTTTTTGTTTTGTTTTGTTTTGTTTTGTTTTTTGATACAGGATTTCTCTGTGTTAGCCTTGGCTGTCCTGGACTTGCTTTGTACACCAGACTGGCCTCCAACTCAAAGCGATCCGCCTGTCTCTGCCTCCCACGCCCGGCCGCCTGGCTTCTTTTTGTAAATTGTATGTTGCATTTCTTCTCCAGGTTGGGATTCGATACTGTAAGAACTCTAGATTGCATTTCCGTTTGCCAGTTTCCCTCTTGGCAAAGCAGTCTCAGATGTCTTCTCCTGTCCTTTTCTCTGCCCCCTACCTCCCCTACCTAAGTCAGCAAGGCAGAGTGGGAAAAGGAGACCGAGCTTCTGTGACTGGGCACCCACTGCTCCCCACACCTGGTTTGTGGTTGAACCTAATGACCCATATAGTCAGTGTTGTAGTAATCCAGCTGCCGTGTGCTACAGGTAGCCAAGAACCCTTTCACACTGGGCGACAGCTCGAATCCTGATCAGTCGGAGAAACTGCAGGAGTTTAGCCAGAAGATGGACCAGGTAAGAGGACGTGGCCATTCCTGCAATCCTATTCTCCCTGTTTTTCAAACTTTTGGGAACTGCATCTTGCAAACTGGATTGGCTCCTGTCTGCCAGCCATAGCCTCTTCCTTCCAGGATAGCTGTAAGAGTTATCTGCTATGTCCTCTTCTCATCTGTAGATCATCGAGGGCAAGATGAAGGCCCACTTTATCATGAATGATCCAGCAGGAAACAGTTACCTGCAGGTATGGTGGGCCTTCCTGGTTGTTGTATGGAGATGCATTTTCTTATCTTCATAGAATTTGCATGGTAGCCTGTGACAAGGAAAGCCTGGCTTCTGAGTCCTCAATGAGGAGTCTGGGAAGGACTTGGAAGATAAGAGGGGTGTGTCGGGGGTGGGGGTGGGGGATTCCCAGTGTGGGAAACAAAAGGTAATCAGGCCAGACCTAGGGCAGCTCTGCAAACTGAGGTACTTCGGCCATGAAGATTGCAAGTTTAAGACCAGCCTTTGCAATTTAGTGAGACTCTGTCTTGTGTAGCCTTGGCTGTCCTGGACTCATTTTGTAGACCAGGCTGGCCTCAAACAGTGATCTGCCTGCCTCTGCCTCCTGAGTGCTGGGATTAAAGGCCACCACACCCAGCCAAGACTCTGTCTTAAGATTTAAAAAAAAAAAAAAAAAAGTGAAAAAAAGGAGCCAAGAATAAATACCTACTAGGCTAGCATGCTCAAAGCTCTAGGTTCAAAGGTGAGTGAGTAAGGAAGTACGATTTCTTCTTCCTGTGTCTGGTACTTGCCTCGCTCTTCTTACTCCTCATCTCTGGAGTTTCTGGTCTGCATTGTGACTGTGAAGTAAGGAGCAATAGAGACCTGTCTGGAGGTCAGGACAGGAGAGCTGAGGCTTGTGGCAGTTGGTAGAACTGCAGCAGTATTTTGTTGATTGTGGTGTTGGGTCTGAGCCCAGGGCCTCATCCTTACTGTGGCATTCCTGAGTACCAGTGGTCTGGTTACACTGGCCCAAGTTCTTTACATTGTTCAGATCATTGCTAGTCTCTCTCTCTCTCTCTCTCTTCCCCACTTTTTTTGAGACAAGACTTTGTTATATAGCCTGCCTGGCTTTAAACTTGTCTTTCTGCCTCAGTCTCCAGAGTGCTGGGATTACAAGAAATCACTAGCTTTGAATAAATTTTTTACAAGAAGGCCCATATGTAAAAATGCTTAGGACTGGGGGTGCTGGTCATTGCACTTAAATGCCACGTACAGGGTCTTGGGTTCGATACTAGATTGTGTGTGCGCACACTCACACATATTTGCAGACTATGTAGCCATGGGGACTAGAGGCCCTACAAATCCTGTAGAGTTCTTAGAAATTGAGAGTTAGTAGCGCCTGTGGGAGGGGACTGGAGGGAACGCACAGGCACTGGTGTCTGCCCTTGGCCTTGCAGAATGTGTATGCCCCTGAAGATGACCCGGAGATGAAGGTGGACCGGTACAGGCGCACCTTCGACCAAAATGAGGAGCTCGGCCTCAATGACGTGAAGACAGAGGGCTACGAGGAAGGCCTGGCCCCACAGCGGTAGCAGTGGGCCGCTAACAGGCCAGCTCCACTGCCACTCACACCGCAGGGTTATTTATTACTGTTGGAAAACGATGAGCGCCCATGCCCATGGTGAGGAGGAAACGGCTTGAGCTGGAAATCTAAGCCTGTGAAGTGAACAGCTGGCGCAGCTGCTGCAGGCCTACTGTGCTCCTTGACTTTGCTTTGGATATTTTAAGTCGGTGTGAGAAGAACCCCAGACACACCATGTGATCTGTCATCACCTTTTGCCTATGCGCTCTCTGCCCTCCAGGCCTGACCTCTGAACTTTGAGAAAGTGAAACACAAGTTGCAGCTGGTTTTGGGCATCTGAAGTACTTACTACCTTTCAGCAGCAAAGAGTGTGTGAGGGGCCTAGCGAGCATAGGTGAAGATGCTTTTACATTAAAGTGATGGCTTTTAACCAACATATGCCTCTGCATTTGTGTCCTTATTGAATGCCGAAAGCTGGGCATGGTGCATCACACCTGTAATCCCAGTACTCAGGAGACTGAGGGGAGTTTGGGCCATGTAATGAAATTCTATCTTTAAAAAAGAAAAGAATGGCACACGCCTTTAATCCCAGCACTTGGGAGGCAGAGGCAGGCGAATCGCTGTGAGTTCGAGGCCAGCCTGGTCTACAAAAGTGAGTTCAGGATAGCCAAGGTTATGCAGAGAAACCTTGTCTCAAAACAACAACAAAATTGTTTCCTTGCAGGGTGTGGTGGCATGCGCCTTTAATCCCAGCACTTGGGAGACAGAGGCAGGTGGATCGCTGTGAGTTTGAGGCCAGCCTGGTCTACAAAGCAAGTCCAGGACAGCCAAAGCTACACAGAGAAACCCTGTCTCGAAAAACCAAATAGTTTCCCAAACAAATCTTCCTTCAGGTGGCTACTGTTGCTGGCTGTCAGAGGCAGCATCTCATTCACTCCAGCAGGCCATGCTTGTCTGCTCTTGCGTCGGGTGCACCTGTGTGCAATCTGTGGCTCATGCAGCTTAAAGTCTAGTTGGGGAAGTGGGGCGGTGCATACCTTTGATCCCAGTAGAGACAGATGGATCTCTGAGTTTTGTTTTGTTTTTTGAGACAGCTCAGAATCTGGCAGTATGTAGATAGCAGGGTTATTTCTCCAACCTTTTACCATCTATAAAGAAGGTTAATAGCTGGGTGTGGTGGTGCACACCTTTACTCCCAGGAGAGGCAGGTGGATCTCTGTGAGTTCAAGGCCAGCCTGGTCTATAAAGTGAGTTTCAGAGCAGCTACGGCTGTTACACAGAGAAACCCTGTCTTGGAACCCCTCCCCCCACCCCCGCCCCCCCAAAAAAGGCTAGGTCATGGTATATATGTACTACAGCTACTTGGGAGGCTGAGGCAGAAGGGTAACAAATTCAGAGGCAGTCTGAGCAACTCAGTCAAGGCTTCAAACTTCAAAAAGGGGTGGGGCTGGAACTGCTATAGTACTCGCCTACCATGTGCAAGGCCCTGGGTTCAATCCCCAGTGCTGGATGAAAGAAGAAGAAAACAAAAGACAAAACAAAACAAACAAACAAACAAACAAACAAAAAAACCCAGAATTGTGAGGATTCACAAAACTTTTAACTCTCCATAGAAGAAACACTACAAACTTTGCAGCTTTCTTTTCACTGCCGCACTGACAATGAATCCTTGTCATTTTCATCGGGAAAGTTTTATATCGTTTTCTTGAGAGACAATGCCAAAATTTTTTATACCATCCTCTTAAGAGACAATGCCAAACTTGAGAGGGTCAATGTCAATATAGGTTTGATGAAACCTGTCAAGTTTTCATAGTCACAATATTGGTGATGGCTCGTCTAAATGGTACCTGAAGCTTGGTCCAGCAGATTGTCCATAAAAGCTTTTTGTTGTTGTTGTTGTTGTTGTTGTTGTTGTTGTTGTTTTCCCCTCCTTTGAAGCAGGTTTCTCTGTGTAGCCTTGGCTGTCGTGGACCCTTTGTAGACCATGCTGGCTCGAACTCACAGTGATCGGCCTGCTTCTGCCTCCCAAGTGCTGGGATTGAAGGCCTGTGCCACCAAGTCCAGCTACAAAAGGTTTTTGATACCAATAAAAATAACTGAAATAAGCTAATAAACTGGATACTCTTAAGCATTTAGCACAGCAATCATTATTAAAATGCTGCTGAAGAATTTGCTCTTAGTGGTACAGCTATGGTGGGTCCCATATTCATACAGGTGTTTTTTCCTTACCCTGGTGCTGAAGTCGCCAGGGCAAGATCTTGTCTAATTGGCCTCTGGCCTCGCGGCTGAGACAGTGATGGATGCGTTGTCACCGGAAAGTAGAATAGGCCTGAGACGCAGGGAAGCTCGCTCTCCTGAACCTGCCAAGGTTTTCCCTGTTTTTTGTTTTTGAGCGAGCCATCACACCTATCAGCCCGGCAGTTCCGTTATTTCTCACTCCTAAGACTTCCGCTCTTGGCTCCACCCCCATCCGTTTCGCGTTGAAGAATTTTGTCCGCTGCACGGAGCTGTAGTCCCGCCCTCACCGCTGCCATGGCGGCAGCTGCGCCGCTCTCCAAGGCTGAGTACCTGAAGCGTTACTTGTCTGGGGCAGATGCCGGCGTGGAAGGAGGTCCAGAGTCCGGTCGCAAGCGGCGCAAAAAACGGCCGAAGCCAGGTGGTGCTGGCAGCAAGGGGTGAGTGGACGGGTTGGGCGTCGCGTTGCCGGATTGCGCCTTCGGCCGCAGCTCTTCTTCCTTCCCGCCCGCACCGAGTCCCAAGCCGGGCTCCACTGCCCGGGCGCCGGCGGCTCGGACCTGATCCTCTGAGCAGCGCTTTCGCTATGTTAAGGCCAGGTAGAACTTAACTCATCCTCGCCCCCCGCCTCCCGCCCCCCGCCCCCCGCGATTGTAGCCTTGCGTGGTCTCTTGTACAGATTGAAAGCCCATCCCTGAGACTTAACAGCTAATTCAAAACCTCAATACTTGCATTTTTATTTTTATTTTTTTAATTTTAGGATCCAAAAATATCTCTCTTGGGGCTCCAAAGTACTAAGAATTGATCTGGAATCAAAGACCCATGTCCTGTTACCCTTACCTCCTCTTAACAGAAACAACCAACATGGGTTCAGTTCACATCATGTGCCTGGCCTCTTTCTAAATACTTTGAATATATATATATAACTTTCAGAACATTATAATGAAGTAGACAATTATTTTAAATAATATACTTCTAGGTTCAAAACAGAGATGTGCTGAGACAGATTTCGCATGCAATATCCTTTAATGACTTGGTCGCTGGAAATCTGGAAAGGTTGGAACAGAAGACCTAACATCAACCCACAGAACAACAGAAATTTCTATATTTGTAGACTTTAGAGCAGGAAGGAGCCCTAAGTTTAGCAGCTTACTGAAGGTACTATTTTGAATACAAGGTTAAAACTCTGGAAGCTAATTCCATTCTTACACCCTGCCTTGGGTCTGCTACTTGCTAGGAGCTTAGCGGCTTAAAGAGAGTTCTAGATAGGATACAGGGTGTGCCTCACCCCCTCTATGGGGCCAGCATGATGATAGAACAGTATTCCCAGATCTCAATTGAGAAAAATTTGTGGCCCATTGAACTAGGTAAAATAGTTCTCCCTTTTCTCAAATTTATCTTCATTTGGAACTTGAGCATGACATCATTTATAAATGCAGTCCTTGTTACCAGTCACCAGTTGAGGTGAGCCTGAATTCAGTTAAGGTGTCCTTGTAAGAAGGGACAGTGGCATGCAGGGAAAACAGTTTAAGCTTTGGAACAATACTGATTAGAATTTGGGTCCTAGCTCTGCCACTTTGTAGGCTGGTTGGTTTAGGACAAGAGAATTCATCTCTCTGAGACTCTTGTCCTAGTTTAAAACAAAGTATCCTGAACACCACTCCTTGTCTGAAAAGGGTGCGTGTGTTCCTGGCTTTTCAAACACCTCTTTGCAGCACAGTTCATCTGTGTGACACACGGTTATTAGAGATCATCAGCTTTTAGCAATTGGCAGACTGGTTCCTGGAGTCCGCAGGTACTTAAGTTACTGCACAAAATGATACTGTATTTGCGTATAAACTATTCATGTCCTCTTTACATCATCTTGAGAGGATTTAAGTCCTCTCTAGATTACTTAGAAAGCCCACTGCAACCTAGATGGTATGCCAGCAGCTACATTATTTAGGGAGTTATAACCAGAGAAAGTCTGTCTCTGTTTCATACATTCATGATTTTTTTTCCCAAATATTTTTAATCTGTGAGTGGTTGAGTTTGCAGTTGCAGACTCCATGGGTATGAGGGCTGACATCTCCTATGAGAGTTGTGTTGAAGAGGCCTTGATGATCAAAAAAAATGCCGTAGTCAGTAGGAGGTGGTGGTAGATGTTTATAACCTCAGCCCAGGGGATGCGTGGGGCAGGAGGATAGAAAGCTTGAAATTAGCCATAGTGAGCCTATCTGGGAGAAAGAAAAAAAGGGGGGGGGGCAATAAATAAAAGAATGTCTTAGCCCTTGGCTGTTGGACCTTAGAATTTAATGGGATATGGGCCTGTAAACACAAATGAAAGCATTCTAAGAGTGTAGAGGGATTTCTAGTCTGGGGTAGGAGACAGTGAGCAAGAAAGATAGGTTCAAGGGGTCATTCAATGCCAGGGCACAAAGAAAATGAGATTCCTTGTTAACAGTGAGCAGAGTAGGCCTGGCAGAGGGGAGGGGCTGCATTTGTGAACACCGATAGTGCCAAGAGATGCACAGTGACGGGTCAGTTGACAGTAGCAGTCCCATAGATAAAGACTGAGCCTTACCTTTGAGCTGAGATGGCTCTGCTCTTGGCAAAAGCTTGATCACCTGAGTTCAATGCCTGGCCCACATGGTGGAAGGAGAGAACTGACTCCTGCAAGTTGTCCTCTGACCTCCATATGCATGCTGTGGCACATATATCCACCATCACACACACACACACACACACACACACACACACACACACACTCTAAATGTAAAAGAACAACAGGTGAGTGTACAGTGTCGCAGAATGAGTTCCTTTTTGAGCCTTTTGTTGCTCCCATCTAGGATGCGGATTGTTGATGATGATGTGGGCTGGGCGGCTATCTCTACTGCTAAGCCGGAAAAGGAAGAGGAAGAAGATGGAGATTTGCCTGTGGTATGTATCTTCTGGAGAGTCTTGTCAGGACTGTGAAATGATCCAGGCTTCTGAGCCTTGACTTCCAGTGTGGGATAGAGCTGTAAGGGGAAAGGCTGAGCAAGGGGAGAGCTGTTTCTCACTGTTTCCTTCCATGGAGCTTATTTATACAAATGGTCCCAACTTAATGTTTTGACTGTGCAGTGATGTGAACAGGATACATTTTCAGCAGAAATGGTTTTGAACTTTGACCTTCCGGGCTCAGAATGATATTGTTCGGTATGAGATTCTCATGATGAACAGTGGCAGTCACGTGATCACTGAGGAGAAACAAACAGTTCTCTGCATGTATGAATGACTGGTAGATGCAGTTTTTGAGCACCAGGCATGTACCAAGCACTGCTAGGATCCCATTCAGTTGTCAGAGCAGTCCTTTCAGTCCTGCGTTTAGACTAAGGCCGTTGAGACTTGAGGTGCTTTGCCAAAGGCCACACCAAGGCTGAGTGACAGAAGTGATGATCAGATCTCAGTTCTTCCTACATTTAAGCCATATTTTCAGTGCCCAGAGAGGGAGGGGGAGGGGAGAGAGGGGGAGAGGGAGAGGGAGAGAGGGAGCAGAAGATTATCTGAGAAATGATGGAGGGACTTAGGGAGCCGAAGTAGTGGAGAGGAGTATGGCCTGGACTGGAGTTCCACTTTAACAATTTGCTAGGCTGTGATGCTGAACATCATTTAACGTATCTGAGGTGCAGTTTGGTGGCCTTGGGTCTTTCTTTGAAGGATTATGGTGAGGGTTGAATAAGGTAATTGTGAAATAGTGTTTTGCACAGCTGTTTTCTGTAACTACAATTTATTACGCCAGTCACTATGAAGTCCTTTTATGTGGAAAGGGGTCAGAGGTCAGAGTTAGGATGGAGGAAAAGAAGTTCCAAGAGGGTAGATATGGGGCCAGTGGGCTGCAGGCTGTTGGTGGCACACGCTTTTAATCCCAGCACTAGGGAGGCAGAGGAGCTATGTGAGTTCGAGGCCAGCCTGGTCTACAGAGTGAGTTCCAGGACAGCTACACAGAGAAACCCTGTCTTGGAAAACAAAAACAAAAGGAAACAAAACCCCAGTGGACTGACTTCTCTGTCTGTTAAGTTCTCTCAGGGAGGATTCTATGAGAGATTTAGGTTGGCTAGGAACTTTAGATATGGTCCCTAAACATTGTAGTTCCCTTCCACTGGACTCAAGACCTCCCATTATGACTAGTCACAGGAAAGGTTCAGAAGGGCCAAAATCTTTGATTAGTGATAAGCAAGTTTGAAGGCAGTGTTCTCATTGTGCGTGAAGTAATGAGAATGGAAAAGAAATTGAGCTTTTTGCTTACAAGTGGCAGTTGTGTGCCAGCACGATTACCAAAAGGTTTGTAAAAGAATTTATCTTTGGCGAGACATTGACTAGTCAGAGAAAGGTCTACAACTAAGTCATCACAGTGACAGTGAGATGTAGATGTGTACGTGGTAAGAATGACTTCATGTCTCCTTACAGCCTCATAGGCAGGCGTCTGTGTCTTCCGCTCATGTAGTGTCCCTACTCCTGCAGGTGGCCGAGTTTGTGGATGAGCGTCCAGAGGAGGTGAAGCAGATGGAGGCCTTCCGCTCTAGTGCCAAATGGAAGCTTCTGGGAGGTGAGTGTCAGCAGCACAGGAAACTGCACTCCTTGTTTAAAGGGTAGGTCCCTCCTGCTTCCTTGCCTTAGAGGAATGCCTGGTTTGTTTCATGGTGTCCGTGGTGGGGAAAAGATGTCAGGACTTCAGAAGAACAGATGGGAAGTCAGCGGCTGACTTGTGGGAACATTAGAGACCCACCTTCCCACTCCTCTACAATGAAGCCAGTCTCATGGGTCAGGGCCCAGAGCTTTGTCTTTGTTTTGTGACTATATTATTCTGTTCTCCTGGCTTTTTTCATAAACAAGGCTCTCTCCTCTCTTTCTCACCCCCTCCCACTTCTTTTTTTCTTTTCTTTTGTTTTTGTTTTTGTTTTTGTTTTGAGACAAGGTCTTCCTATACAGTCTAGGCCACTGTGCTTGGGTCTTAGTTCTTGAAACCTATCTATTCCTGGTGCTGGCGCATTTCTCATACAGAGGTGACAAAAGAATTTGCTCCTCAGGGCAAATTGTCTGTCTGTTGTGTTACCCTCTGTACCATTAGGCTAACTACCCTGCAGCTCAGATGGGACACAATGCACCACACAGAAATGTCAGTGCACCATAGACCAGTGGTCATCTCCTCAGTTAATTGTGCTACACCACTTTGTCACTTAGCTTCATGAATGAAAACTGTATTCTCACAATTACTTTATCAGGAAATCTTTTGTCTGTCTCATTATCCTGCGCCTTATTCTATGGTTGTTTTCCTGTCTTTTGCATTACCTGTGTGACAGAGAGGTGGGTATGTGTGTGCATGCACAGGTGCCCTCTTGTGTGCAATATCATTTATCTAGAGTCTTCTGCTTCCCTGTCTGCAGGTCCAAGAAGTCTCTCAAATGTACGTTCACACACACAGCCATTTTCTTGTGCCTCATTCTTACTCCCTGTTTCAGTTTGTTACTAGAAGTATCCACCCTGACTTGTACCATTCCTCCTTTTTTTTTTTTGTTTTTTGTTTGTTTGTTTGTTTTTGGTTTTTCGAGACAGGGTTTCTCTGTGTAACCTTGGCAGTCCTAGACTCCCTTTGTAGACCAGGCTGGCCTTGAACTCACAGAGATCCCGCCTGACTCCCAAATGCTGGGATTAAAGGCATGTGCCACCACGCCCAGCTCTGTTTCTCTCTTTTTATACATGGGATTTATTGGCCTTATGTGTTAGAGTCACTGTTCATCCCTGGTGTCAGCCTAGTCAGATAGGCTGTTCCCCAAAGTGAAGGAGTTGACAAGGTGTGAGTTAGCTGTTTAATATGAACTTATCAGATCCTGCCCAGCTTTCATTTTATCTGGGCTATGGAGCTCTGTAGTAAGAAACAGAGAGGAGGAACTGGAATCTAGAAGTGCCCCAGTTGCCAGACATTTCATCTGCTCTGCCTTTTAAACAGCATGCTCCCCTCAGTGGCATGTTTTTACAGATCACCCACGGACCTTGGGTCACACGAGTTTAGCTTTAGAGATTTACTTCACCACATATTAGCAGTATGGCTTTGGTGAATTACTTTATCTTTGAGGCAATGACTTCATCTATAAAGTGGAATTAATGATATTTACATCTCAGACTTGTGAGAATTGAATAATTTGTATAGAGCATCGCTGCAGAGTAGATAACAGCTAATGCTTAATTTTTTCTTTTTTTCCCTTTTTTCCTGTTGATTTTCCCCTTAAAGGAGTGTAGTGACATGAATTAAATATTTAATATGTTTCATTTGGATATGTATGGAAGAGTGAGTAAACCTGTAAATGTTCTAGGCTGCACAGCAACAGGGACCAGTGGGCCTGTTCTACAAATTGGCGAGTCACTGGAGAAGGGATTGGATTGGGAGTGAGGCATGTCTCCTCTTCTTAGTAGTGTGACATTAGGGAGAGATCACCTTGCTCCCTAGAACCTTTGTTTTCATGTCTGTTAAACAAGGCCACCTGCTGTGCTTACTGTGGGATGTATTATGAAAAATGTGTTTAAAATGCTTTGACACTGGAGCCTTGGGAAGCAAATGAGAGGGGTTGTTTTTAGGGTGTCTGTGAGTGCTAGTTTGCTGCCCCTAAGCACAAGATCCAGGTAGACCTAATGGGCTTTTCACATAGTTCACAGCTATGTGCTTCTAAAGAATGTCTAAATTGGGTGAGATGTGGACAGAGCACATTGTGGGGATCTGACTGCTTTTGTATTTAGGCCACAGTGAAGATGGACATTTTCATCATGATGACCAAGATCCATCTCCTCCCAGGAGGGCCCGCCATGATACCCCAGATCCATCTCCTCCAAGGAGGGCCTGCCATGACACCCCAGATCCGTCTCCTCCCAGGAGGGCCCGTCATGACACCCCAGATCCGTCTCCTCCCAGGAGGGCCCGCCATGATACCCCAGATCCATCTCCTCCAAGGAGGGCCTGCCATGACACCCCAGATCCGTCTCCTCCCAGGAGGGCCCGCCATGATACCCCAGATCCATCTCCTCCCAAGAGAGCCCGCCATGACACCCCAGATCCATCTCCTCCCAGGAGGGCCCGCCATGACACCCCAGATGCATCTCCTCCCAGGAGGGTCCGACATGACTCAGATGCTTCTCCCCACAGGAAGTCTCATCATAATTCTTCATGTGCATCTTCTAGGAGAGGCCATCACGGCTCCTCAGGTACCTCTTCCCCAAGAAGGGCCCATAACCACTCTCCTGACGCAACACAGCATAGGAGAACTCTTGAGACTTCAGATGCACAGCATCTGAGGAGGGCTCGTCATGGCTCCCCTGATTTGGAACTGCCTAGAGCCCAAAGTAGTAAAGCTGCAGAAAGACCCTCTAGCAAGACTGTATCCCAGAGGGGCCTGGGACCTTCTCACCCATCGCTCTCCATGAGCAGCAAGTACGAGCATGACTCTGATCTTTCTCCTCCACGGAAACGGCAAGCAAAAGCCCATACTGGAGCTAAGAAGCAGCTTGATTCTAAAGGTGAGCATAAGGCTGTGCATAAGAGGGACTTCATCCCTGTGAATATGAAGGTTTCTTTGAGAAAGTTTTGAGAAATGAGAGGCTAGGCTAGAGGTGAAAGATAAAAGGGCAAGAGAGCAAAGTTTTACATCTTTTTGCTTATTTTTCCTACTCATAGAAAGGTACAGATGGGGCAGGCGAGGTGACTCAGTGGGTAAAGCATTTTCTGTATAGTGCAGTGAAAGGAGAAAACCAGCTTCTGACCTCCACATGTGTGTGCCTGCACTTACATACACACATGTACACATACAGTAATAATAAATTCACATATACGTACATACAAATGTATAGACACAGGAAAGTATCACAAAATAGTGTCTTTCAGACACCATCATTGTTAGTGTTGTAGCCAGTGTTTTGGGGTAGGTTTTGACATGCATGTTGGGTATAGTTGAGCCTGGTTGTGCAGAGCATTCCTGCTGTGTGTGTAATCTTGCTTGCTCGCTCCACTTTACAGTTTTCTGTAGGTTTGCTCTTAGGCTATTTGACAATCATCCTATACGTGTAGTGTTGGCACAGCTGTGGATTGTTTCTTATCTTGGTCTTCCAGGGATTTAACTGATAGGATCCTAGACCGCTGAGCAGTTATTTACTAGGTCAGTATGTGTGGCTGTTGCTTCCATCTGGTACTCCCTGTATGGCTGCCTTTCAGGAGGTGAACAGTGACACTGTCATCTAGAACAGGCTGATGCAGAAAAGCTTTTCACGTCGTTTGTTTAAAGTCACCAGACACTGGTGGCCAGGAAACAGAGCTCCTACCTTTGTTCTCCTCCATGTCATCTGTGCCTGTGCTTTGGTTAGTCATGATTTTTCATAGGATGGCTAAGTAGACATTCTACCTCAGCTTGGTAAGTTCTTTCAGACGTTCTTCCAAGGGGGCTAATTTATCCTCCCCTTCTCTTCCCCGTGCTGGAGACCAAAACCAGGAGCTGACGTACTTGGTAGGCTCTTTACTGTTGAATGGCCCCGTCATCATTTCATTCCTGAATCCCTAGGTTCTCACATAAGCTCTTTACCTAGGACACATCACAGTTATACTCTGACTGTTCTTTTCTACATAAGTGTCTACCAAAAAGCCTCTAATTCAGACCTTTCTCCTCCACGGCAAAAACAAAATTCAGGGCATCGGGGTTCTGACTCAGATCTGTCACCACCACGGAATAGAACGAGCCGCCAGAGCTCTGACTCGGACCTCTCTCCACCCCGGAGACGACAGAGGACCAAAGCTTCCGATTCTGATCTCTCTCCACCTCGAAGAAGTCCCGCTCCCAGGAGGAAGGTAGGGTCCCAGAGTTGCCTTTATCAGAGTGACTCCTCCCTTCTGCCTTTACAGACACCACAGAGGCTCCAGCCAGAGAGCGAGGATGCAGCACAGTACGTCTGAGGTAGAAATACTTCTGGAACTTTCGCTGAAGGCGACACTGGCTATATCATCTGAGCTGGACTTGAGCAGAGGCTTAGGGACCTAGAGTGTTGAAGGGTTGAAGGTTGTGCACAAACCAAAATGGAGCTCAAAATGGGTTTTGGAGTGCTGTGGGTTTCTAGTTTTGGATCAGGAGTGCCCTGCTTGTACCAGATTTCTCAGGAGACTCCTGCCTTTCACAGCCTAGTAATGTCACCAGTCTCATCTCATTATCTCCAGAAAGCCTCCCTGTCTTTTCTTTGTTGCATTACATATACTCCAAGGCTGGCCTTGAACTTCTGACTTGCCTGCCTGGCTCCTTCTGCCTGTTGATATACAGATGGGCACTTCCTGTTTTTTAGTAATAAATTGAGGCTTACAACTTGCAACGTGCAGTTGGGAGTGCAGAACCCTGTAAAACCAACCATAACTTTAAATCCTACTTCTGCTATTTAGTATCTGTGAGACTGCAAAAGAAACTTGATTTCTTGCTGAGCGTGGTGGCGCATGCCTTTAATCCCAGCACCCTGGAGGCAGAGGCTGGCGGATCGCTGTGAGTTCAAGGCTAGCCTGGTCTACAAAGTGAGTCCAGACAGCCAAGGCTACACAGAGAAACCCTATCTTGGAAAAAAAAAATACATAAAAGAAACTTGATTCCTCTAAACCTCTTTTCTTTGTAAAATGTGCATAAGTGGGTTCAAGGCCAGCCTACACTGTAAGAAACTCCACTTTTCTTTAAAGAGAAAGAAATCATGCAAGTTCTTAGTCTCTTCTTCTATGTGCCCCGTGTTTGTGTTTCTGTTTACCTTAAACTTTGATACTATAAAGTGTTCGATGAGATGAGATGTCACCCCACGCACACTCCATGGTGAGCCTTGTGGTCAGTAATGAGAATATAAAACTAGAGGTTTTGGTTTGGTTACTGCTGACTGTCAGGCACGGGTGCAGCTGGCTGCCTGCCTCCTGGTTTCCTGGTGTTGCTGTTGCCTCTTCTCTTGCACAGACCACACACGTGTATTCCTCTTCTCTTACACAGACTGCACACGTGTATTCTTCTTCTCTTACACAGACTGCACACGTGTATTCTTCTTCTCTTACACAGACTGCACACGTGTATTCCTCTTCTCTTACACAGACTGCACACGTGTATTCCTCTTCTCTAGCACAGACTGCACATGTGTATTCCTCTTCTCTAGCACAGACTACACACGTGTATTCCTCTTCTCTAGCACAGACTGCACACGTGTATTCCTCTTCTCTTACACAGACTGCACACGTGTATTCCTCTTCTCTAGCACAGACTGCACACGTGTATTCTTTTTCTCTTACACAGACTGCACACGTGTATTCTTCTTCTCTAACACAGACTGCACACGTGTATTCCTCTTCTCTAGCACAGACTGCACACGTGTATTCCTCTTCTCTTACACAGACTGCACACGTGTATTCCTCTTCTCTAACACAGACTGCACACGTGTATTCCTCTTGTCTTACACAGACCGCACACGTTTTCTTCTTCTCTTACACAGACTGCACACGTGTATTCCATCTTGTCTTACACAGACCGCACACATGTTTTCCTCTTCTCTTACACAGACTGCACACATGTATTCCGGAGCAAAGACTGGGCTGGTCACTGATGTTCAGCAGGAGCACCAGGAGCTCAAGCAGCAGGACCAAGACATGGCAGCCCTTGGAGGTACCAGCCTGAGCTTGCAGGGCCACTGGAGCCGTCTCCCCTCTGTGTTTAAGTGTGGCTTGTTGTATTTGCTAGCTGAAATTTGTTTGCTTCCATGTCTGCTGAGCTTCTGTGCAGCACTTTAACCTCAGTAATCTAAGCAGTTCTTTCCTTTCTGATGTGCGTATGCTGGTAGGAGCCCCTGTGGTCTGTGTGCAGATTGCTTACCAGCAGAAGATCTCAAGCAGTTGGCTTTGAAGGCTAGAATGTTATTTTTGATTGTGATGCGTGGTATTTATTGTTAAAATTTGATTTTCTCTCAAAGCTCAGTTTGAATTTGCTGAAACTGTGTTTCGAAACAAGTCTGGTCGGAAGAGGAATTTGAAGCTGGAGCGCTTGGAACAGAGGAGAAAAGCAGAGAAGGACTCGGAGAGAGATGAGCGATATGCCCAGTGGGGGAAAGGGTAAGGGCACCCTGAGCACAAAGCCAGGCTGCTGGACCAGAGCCAGCCATTCCCTTGCTGATCCTCAGTGCAGAGTCTCCTGAGAGATGGTGGGTTCAGGCCACCTATTGGGGTTCCGGGGCTGTTAACTGATTACTTATCCTCAGCTGCTACAAAGAGGAAGTTCTCCAGGGCAGCATCATTGTCTCTTAGTGTAGGAGGGAATTCTCAGCCAGGATGTTCTGATTTGCCCAGGCTTGCCCAGAGCCGGCAGCAGCAACAGAATGTGGAGGACGCCATGAAGGAGATGCAGAAGCCTCTGGCCCGCTATATCGATGATGAAGATCTGGACCGGATGCTGAGAGAGCAAGAACGGGAGGGGGACCCGATGGCCGACTTCATTAAGAAGAACAAAGCCAAGGAGAACAAGAATAAGAAAGGTGAGGCTAGGAGTCACCCGAGGTGGAGGTGATGAGGAGAGTCGTCAGAGAGCTCTGCAGAGCTTCACACAGAAGGCTGCTCACACAGCCTTAGCTAACGCCTTTGTGTTTGGAAAATTGGGTCAAAACATACAAACTTTTATGAAGACTTTCTGAAGAATTATCTCCCATTGCCATCCAGCTCTGAATTAAATAGTGTCAGTAGCTAATTTCCTTTTTCTCATTCCTGTCTTTAGTGAGGCCTCGCTACAATGGTCCTGCTCCTCCTCCCAATAGATTCAATATCTGGCCTGGATATCGCTGGGATGGAGTGGACAGGTAGGTCTAGTTCCGTGTTTTTGCTTTCTGGGTTTTGTTGCTGTTGTTTGTTTGTTTGTTTGTTTTTGAGACAGGGTCTCACTCCATAAACATGCTGACCTCCAACTCTTGCACTGCCTCCTGAGTACTGGGAATCCAGGCATGGCACCCACAGCGCTTGTCCACTGTCTGAGATCCTGCTGCACTGTTCTCTCTCTCCAGCACTCATAAGGCGTAGTACACTTTTTGTGCTCCAGTTCCTGAGCTCCGAGTTTCTAAGGTTTGCGGTATTTCTCCTGTTCCCCCAAGTGGCCCTGACTGGACACACGTTGTTTCAGACACTGGTCATGTGCTGCATTTTCTGAGGATTAGAAGATGGCTGAGGGCTGTAGTCTGGAGCCTTCTCTATGTTGTTTCTTTAACATGTCTGCTTGAGCATTAAGTCTCTCCATTAGCCTAGGTGGAAGTGGCAGCTTGTGCCTCAGCCCTGCCACCACCTCACCTGGTTACTTCCTAGTGTACTCAGGCTTCCTGACGTCAGCCGCAGGTCCCGTCTCCTCGGGCTGACACGGAGCATTAGCGTCTAGTATGATGATTCTCAAGGTTTTAAATCTCAGGACCCCTTTATACTCTGTGCTAGTGAGATGGCTCTGTGTGTAAAGGTGCTTGCTGCCAAGCCTAAGGATGTGAGTTCAAGTCTCGGTATCCACATGGTAGGAGAAAACTGTCTATTGAAAATTGTTCTCTGATCTCCACACGCTTATTTTTTCTCACACACTCATTTGAGTTGAACTCAGGACCTTTGGAAGAGTAGCCAGCTCTTAATCTCAGAGCCATCTCTCCAGCCCAGCAAACACAATTTAAAAAGGAACTATTAAGGACCCCAAGAAGCTTTTGTGTACTTGGATTACGTATTTATAGTCACTATATTAAAAATTAAGAGATATTTTAAAGCATTTATCCACTAAATAGAATAATAAAGCTATTATATGTTAATATAGTTATTCTTTTTAATGAAAAATAATTATTTTTCAAGCCAAAAAAGAATTGATTTAAGTTTTTGCAAATATCATTAATGTCTAGCCTAATAATAGACAGCTGGGTTCTGAATTTGTCTGTTGGGAAGGGTTTAGCTGAAGTGCAGGAGGAAAATGCAGCCTGCCATGTCACTAGCAGAGAAGGGAGATGTGGTTCACAGAACAAAAGCTAGTTCCTTGGAGGATGTTATGTGCATCTGAACCATGTAAAGAACTTTTGATACTTCTGCATTGAAAGTTATAATCTTAGCCAGGCATGGTGGCGCACGCCTTGAATCCCAGCACTCCAGAGGCACAGGCAGGTGGATGTCTGTGAGTTCGAGGCCAGCCTGGTCTACAAAGAGAGTCCAGGACAGCCAGGGCTCTGTGTAACAGAGAAACCTTGTCTCAAAAAACCAAAAATAAATAAATAATAAAAAATTTATACTCTTTGTGGGGTTTTTGTTTGTTTGTTTGTTTTCTTTGAGACAGGGTCTCTCTGTGTAGTTCTGGCTTTCCTAGAGCTCTCTAGATAGAGCTGGCCTTGAACTCTAGAGAAAGATCTACCTGCCAAGTTCTAGGATTAAAACCATGTGCCAACATGACTGCATAATTCATGGTCTTTCCCCCTCCCCTTTAATGTTATTTTTATGTAGGGTTTTTGCCTACATGTATGTCTGTGCAGAAGTGTGGTTGGGAACCAGAAGGGGGCTGAGTCTGGAATTACAGTTGGGAGCTGGGAATCAAACCCAGGTCCTCTGGAAGAGCAGACAGTGTTGTTAACCCCTAAGCCATGGTTTTTGGGTTTTTGTTTTTTGGGGTTTGTTTGTTTTGTGCTTTGCATTTTTTACTCATGCACTGGCCGTTTGTTAACATGTAGGCTTGCTGAGTTTTTTAGGCCTTCCAAATGTTGACATGTTTTTGTTATACACCATCAGGGAATTACGTGGGTGGTATATTGAGAAAGTTCTCTGAAATATATGATGTATTTGTTCAGAATGTTGTCACCTATTTTACTCTACCTTGTGACTGTTGTGCTTGATACACATTCAGCAATTTGAGATGATGGTGCTTTATCAATATCTGTTAGGTTAGGTGACCTGGTATCTTAGTTGTTGTCTGTTGGTTGCTATCAGCTGTCGGTTGTTAGCAGCATTTTGTTTCAGCTGGGTTGAATCCAGAATTCCTACTTGATGGCTGTGTGTCTCCACTGAGAGTTCTCACCTGCTCACCCATTTAGAGACAGCTTTCTCCTTGTGGAAAATATTTAGAAATGGTTTTTTAAAGTCCTGTCTGCTGATTGCAGCATTCTAGTCACCTCAGGATTGGTTTCTGTTCATAACCTGTTCTTCCCTCCTCCCTCCCTTCTTCCTCCTTCCCCTTTCTTTTTGGGCCCGCGTTCACTCTGTAGGCTAGTCTGGTTAGAACTGGCTGTGTAGCCTCGGCAGATCTTGAACTCAAGCCCTCTTGCCGTAGCCTCCTGAGTGGTGAAATTATGACTGGCTGCCTTTCTTCCTTTGAGTATGTGCTATCTTCCTGTTGGTTATCCTTAGATCTTTTATTTCTAAGAGATACTTTGTAGAGATTTGGATCCTGTTGCATTTCTCTGTTGGCTTTAGTCTGTGGAGCCTCTGTCTCCCCTGTAGTGGGCACTCCCTGAGCTAACACGGTAGTGAGTGACCACAGTTTCTGTAGATAATCAGGGCTAGCCCCTTTGCAGAATCTCTCTCCCAGGATTTCCCACCAGAGTCTTTCCTGCTGTAGCGTTCACCCATGCCTTCAATCACTACTTCTTTTGTCCAGGTTTTATAATTGTTTGAAAGTTGGATCCACTTTCCACCTTATGCTGGCCTAAAGCATTGTCTTCTGTCCCTCTGGCTGCTTCTAGAATCTGACTACAGTTCTTCCTGAGGTAGAGAGAGACAGAGGGGCTGCTGTTGGAGGCTAGCTAGTTGCTGGGCTTGCTGGTCACACTGCAGAATCTTTGGCAGGACAGTTTTCCTGAGCTCTCGCCTACTGCATAGCATCAGTTGGATCTTGTTCTAACCATGCCTGCGGACATTGCCACCGAGGCCTTGCTGTACTGCTCATTTCTTTAGCTTTTTTTGGACCCCAAACTTAGAACTCTGACCTAGTTTTTAAAAATAATTATTAATTCGAGAGATGTGCAGGCACACACCTATAATCCCATCATTCAGGGACGCAGAGGCAGACAGAGCTCTGTGAGTTCGAGGCCAGCCTGGTCTACAAAGCGAGTCCAAGACAGCCAAAGCTATACAGAGAAGCCCTATCTCAAAACAAAACAAAACAAAAAGATAATAATTATTCATTCATCATCTTTTGTATGTGCCTAAATGGTTTGTCTCAAAGGAAAATAAATAGGAAGGGGTAGCAATGCAGAGAGAGGACAAACTGGGGTTGGGGAAGGAATTTGAGGTTTGTAGTCTGCTCACTGTTGACCTGAACCTCACCCTGAACTGTTTTCGACAGTGACCTGTTCCTGGTTCTTTGTTCTGGCTTGGCCCCTTGTAAGCAACCCTTTCTTTGTTAACCTTCAGTGTTTCTCAGGTCTTCTATAGCCCCTCACTGCTCTCACTCCCTGCCCCTTTGGTTGCCTCTTACTCAGTCAGGCCTTCAGCCACTGTCTGTCTGTACCTGGTTCCAGATCCCTAGTCGGCTTCAGTTCACACAAACCTCACACGTGCAGAGCATGCCCGGCTGTGAGGTGCTGTCCTCACTTACCTGCTCTCTCAGGTTACTCGCTGGTGAGGCACACGACCCCCTCCTCTTTGGCTGTGACTTGTCAGTCACCAAATCCTACTGATTTGTTTTCTCTCAATGGCTTCTGTGGCTGTCCCTACTTGGCCTTCATCTGCTGTTGAGGCGGCTGTGCTAACTTTCTTATTGCACATCTCTAAGGTTGGCTCTTTGGTTGTTTTGTTTTGCTTTGGGTTTTTTTTGAGACAGGGTTTCTCTGTGTAGCCTTGGCTGTACTGGACTCACTTTGTAGACCAAGTTGGCCTCGAACTCACAGCGATCCACCTGCCTCTGCCTCCCGAGTGATGGGATTAAAGGTGCGCCCGCCTTAGGGTTGTCTCTTTGAAAGGAGTTTTCAGTCTGTCTTTCCTTGATGATGTTTTTTTTAAATGATGTCCTAAGCTCGCTGGGATCTGGCCTCTACCTGTCTTCCAGTGTTGACTCATGACAACGCCATTTGTCACACTTTATGCTCTGGCCACATCAGTGAGCCCCATACAGACCAAGGCTCTTGTTTCTGTTTCTGTGCTTGTGTGTGTGTTGCTTTCACACATAGCTTGGGAGCCACTCCACAAAGCTGCTTGCTCAAGCCTTCCTGAATTTTTTACCCTCCCAAAATTCATCCCCACTCCCCACCCCTGTGAGCTTATTCTGTTTCTTTGATAGTCCACACAAATTTCTAACATAGTTTTTCCTTTTCTAATGAGTTACTTATTTTTATTTTATGTACATTGGTGTTACGCTCACTTGTATGTGAGTGAGGGTGTAAGATCCCTTGGAACTGGAATTACAGACAGTTGTGAGCTGCCATATAAGTGCTGGGAAATGAACCTGGGTCCCCTGGAAGAGCAGCCAGTGCTCTTAACCGCTGAGCCATCTCTACAGCCCCACTTTAAAAAAAAAAAAATTAACCTTTGTTTGTGTTTTTATCTTCATGGGTGTTTTGCCTGCATGTCTGAGCACCGCCCTTAGGGCGGAAGCAGCATTGGATTCCCTGGGATTACAGTTACAGGGGCTTGTGAGCTGACATACAGGCTTACTGGAAGAACCTGTTCTCAACTGCTGAGCCATCTCTTCAGCCCCAGTTTAGTGTGTGTGTGTCTCTCTCTCTCTGTCTCTGTATATGTGACCTGTGTGTCTGTGTCTCTGTCTCTGTGCCATGTGTACATGTGACCTATGTGTCAGTGTCTACAGTCCAGAAGAAGGTGTTGGATCCCCTGGGACTGGGGTTACAGACAGTTGTGAGCTGTCCAATAGTACTGGGGGTTAAACTTTGGTTTTTCAAGAACAGCAAATGCTCTTAACATCTGAGCCATTTTTTCAGCCCGGTTTTTGCTGTTTAGTCATCATTTAAATGCTTCTGTGCCACTTGTCAGAACAGGCGCTGTGTCACTCATGTTCCTGCCCTGACTCTTCATAGCACCTAACATCCAGTGAGACCTCAGTAAACGTTTAACAGATGGTTACATTACAGAGTCTGTGTGTATGTTTTTGTACTGTGCATTGAGCTGGCAGCCTGGCACATGTTAGGCAGGGGCGCTGTCTCTATCACTAATCACATCCTTCGCCTTCATTGTACTATTTATTTTGAGGCTTCCTGAAATTGTCCAGGCTGGCCTTGAACTCACTCTGGAGCCCATGCAGGCCTTGAGTTTGTGGTCCTCCTGCTTCAGCCTTGGAGTATCTGGGATTTCAGGCCCAGTAGTGCAAGGCCTTCGTAGAGAATGATGAAGGTTTGAAACCGCTGGCTACGGAGACTGAACAGGGACTTGAGAAGAGGTTAATTTGTGCTTTGTTGCTTTGATTCTGTAAAATATAGTTTAAATGTTTTCACACAAATAACTTTCCTTTTTTCTTTTTGTTTGGTTAGTTTTTTTGAGACAGGATTTCTCTGTGTAGCCCAGGCAGTCCTGGAGTTTTCTGTAGACCGGGCTGGCCTTGAACTCAGAAATCTGCCTGCCTCTGCCTCCCTAGTGCTGGGACTAAAGGTGTGTGCCACCACTGCCCAGCTCCGTTCCACTTTCAGAGTTTTGGCTGAATAGAGCTTTTCTTTTGATTGCAGATCCAATGGCTTTGAACAGAAGCGCTTTGCCAGGCTTGCCAGCAAGAAAGCCGTGGAGGAGCTTGCCTACAAGTGGAGTGTTGAGGACATGTAACTTCTCCGAGGCTGTGTGGTGCTGTGGTGGTGGTGGGAGCACAGGACAGCCGACGTCATCCAGCTCTCATGGAGCCTTGCTAACAGACACAGACCAGCAACTTGCTATTAGTCTGACCTTTGAACTAGGCACCTAACCTTGGCTGTGCCTTGCTGGCTCTGGCCGGCTTTGGCACAGTGACTTCTTTATTCCAAGGTTTGTGCTTAGCCTGTGCTTTCCTTTTTCTTATTAAAAATAAACACATATTTATTTTTTGTAACCATTTCCTAACTGGGTATTCTGCTTGGGAAAGAATTCCAGCTAATAGTCAACTTCTGGGGGTTTGGGATAATGAGTGATTGTAGTTTTCATTAACAAGCTGTGTGAGTAAAGTCATTCTTCTGTGAAAATCAGAATTTAGTGTTACACCGGCTTCAGGAATATTGGCACACATTCTGTGTTAAGGTAGTGAGTGTTACATGTGTGAAAGGTGGCTGCTCAGCCTCAGAAAATCAGATTGTATGGACAAAAATGAAGTGGGATCCCTTTCTCATACCGTGTCAACCAGTCCTAAAGCAGGGAAGGACCCGAGAAGGGTGTAGTCAAGCTAGAGCTGGCTCCTGTGAAGGCTCTGGGTTTGTGACCCCAATAAATAATAATGAAATCTGGTAGCAGTAAGTGATGGCTGTACCCCAGTGTGAAGACAGTGAGTATTGCAAACCATAAACTGATTGCTCTGCCTGCTGCATAACGCAGGGTTCTCTGTGCAGCAGAGCGGGTCATGTCAGAGTTAAGGATGCCTACAGATGCCAGGAAGACACCAGCAGTGTATAACAGTGAGGGATTGCATACATGAAGGACTGCCTGCCTGATGGAACTATACAACTCAGGAAGGAAAAGACAACTGTGAAAATAGAAAAATTGATAAAATCACGTCTAGATAGATAGTAAGTGTGTCGCCTCACTCCCAGTTAGCTAAATGCAAATTAAAATGTTTTCTGCTCTGCAGCTATTAGTGTGACAAGAACAGCTATCATGGAGAATGAGAACTCAGCTTCAGCCGGTGTCCGATGAGGGATGCAGATGGCCAGCACATCCAGGAAATAACACTGGGAATACTTGTGTGGGCTCGCGTGGGTGTTGGCATGTGCTGCTGGAAGCTGGTTCTCAGGTCATTTGCTAGCAGCGTGGCCTGTGAGCTGCTTAACATCTCTCTGTGCCTCAGCTGATGCTGAGGAATAGAAGAGTGTCCACCTCAGGGTTACCGTGGGTTTAAAACTGCCTGGCATGTAGTGAACGTCACACAGTTCTGCTAGTATCCTTGCCTTTGTTAGCATCAAATGTGGTCCCTACTCTCTGGTACTCAAGCCTATGCGTAGTACTTTTCTGGAGTGAATAGGGTGGCTTGTCACTAATAGTATGTGTCAGAACCATGTCATTTCTGAAAGGCCAGGAAAAGAGATGCACTGTCCTTTCCTGGATGACTTGGTGTAAAGAAAGAGCTCCCTCTGGATACTCAGCAGCCCTCCAGGGGTCATGTGGAGAAGACGGAGCCTCCCCCAGAGCAGCAGCAAGTGGAGGCCACTTAGGTGCCTGCAGCTCTCGTCTGTAATGACCAAAGCCTGCAGGAGAACTACTAGCTCCAGCTGTGATAATAGATGTTTAATGTTTTTTTTCCTCTCTCTTTTTCTTTTTTTGTTGCTTTTTCGAGACAGGGTTTCTCTGTATAGGCCTGGCTGTCCTGGAACTTACTCTGTAGACCAGGCTGGCCTCTGCCTCTATTGCTTATTGAGTTAAATTGCAGAGCTCATGGTGTTTTCTGTTGTAGGAGCAGTGGGTTTTAGTACACCATGGAGGTGCACAGCCATCAACATCATGAATTTGGAATATTGCTGTCTTGTGCATACCAGAAACTTGTGTCTGTTCCTAGTCACTCGTCACTTCCCCCACTACCTCTGCCCTGGACAGTCCTTGGCCCACTTCCCACCTCCTAGAATTTGCTGCTTTGAGTCTGATGTAATATGAGTTTGACTGTCTATTAATCTAATAATCAGCCTTTTGTGCATGGCTTCTTTCATGTCACAGGTTTCCAAACTCTAGCTCTGCTTTTTGACTGAATATTTCCGTGTGTGTGTGTGTGTGTGTGTGTGTGTGTGTGTGTGTGTGTGTTTGTCACACACATTTTATTTATGATTTGATGGACACAATGTTGTGTTGCCATGAATAACTGATAGACAAGGTTTCAGGTAGATGCTTTTATTTTCTGTATAGGTTCGCACACGTGTATTCTCACACAGTCTTCGTAATGGGATCATTGAGTCGTGTGGAACTCCATGTTTTATCTTGTTGAGGAACTGCTAGATTTCTTCCCAAGAGTTTTATTAAGAGTTTGGGCTTCTCTGCAACCTTGTCAGTACTTCCTGTTTTTATTACAGCTATCCTGGTAGATGGAAGGTAGTAAATCTGATTTTGATTTCCATATGGCTAATGATGTTGAGCGTCTTTATGTTTATTAAGGGACTTTACCCATTTTTCATGTATATATAAGAACCCTGTATGTATATACACACATGTATATCATATGTGTATAAATAGATGTATATGCACATACCTTTTTTTTTCCTCTTTTTTTTTTTTTTTTTTTTTTTTTTTGAGACAGGGTCTCACTATATAGCTCTGGCTGTCCTGGAACTCACTGTGTAGATCAAACTGGCCTCAAATTCACAGAATGAAAGGTGTGTGCCATCACACTCAGCTTGTACACACTTTCATGTAAAGAGTTATTTCTGAGGACCATGCATGGTGAGGACCTAGACGCTCTGCTCAGATGTAGTAGACAGGCAGCACCGTCTCCTTGTGGTCCTGTAATATGGGGAGTAGGGGCTACTTCTGACATGGACTCAGCCCCCTCACCTTGATCATTTCCCCCTGGTGGGGTGGCCTTGCCAGGCCACAGAGCAAGAGGATACAGGCAGTCAGATGAGACGTGATAGGCTAAGGTCAAATGTTAGGGAAGGAGGAAGGATCCCCTCTCTGAGGACTGTGGGGGGGTGGGTGGGGGGGAATATAAGGGAGGAGGAGGCTACAATTGGAATGTAAAGTAAACAAAAATTTAAAAGTTATTTCTGGAGGGGTGGGAGTATAGATAGCCCAGTGGCAGAGCGTTTGCCAGATTTTGCCATGGGCAAGGCCTGGATTTAATACCCCAAAGTGCAAGAAACAAAATAGATTTCATATTTTGGTAACTGGCCCCTTCCCAGATACATGGTTTGCAAATACTCTTCTGTGAGTTACTGTTATAAACTGCTATGACTCCTGTGGTAGGCAATTTGCACGGGAGGGCATTAATTTGTTATACAGCGCTAGGTATGTAAACAGAGCGTGGTTGTCCAAGATTGTCATCCTAGCACTTGTGAGCTGGATGGGGAAAGACCAATCATGGGCCAGCCTGCACAGTGGAGACCCTGTCTCAAAAACCAAGCACATGTGCATTCATTCATTCCTGGCTATGTCCTTCAGAGAAACTTTAATGAGCTAGTTACATCTAAGAATATCTATGTGTAGTTTGGATAGCAGGAATCAAGAAGTAATGTAGGCACTATTTCTAAGGGGATTGGTAAAGATGTAAATTCATATGGTGGCATTATTTAAGTCAGGGCCAGTGAGATAGTCCAGTGGGTAAAGGCACTTTCTGCAAAGCCTGACTGCTTGAGTTTGTTCCCTGGAACGCCATGGTGGAAGGAGACTCCGTACACTCACACACATGCACACATGCTCACAAACCCAAAATAAAATGGAATTAGAAAAGAACGTTGAGGACAGAAGCAGGGCATGGTGACATGTTTGTAATTGGACAATCTGGGAGCCCAAGGCAGGAAGATTGGGAGTTCAAGGCCAATTTAGGCTACCTTATCTTAAAAAGCAAAAGCCTGTCTCCAGAGAATGAATGAGGGCCCCTTCCCAGCCCCAGTCCCGGCCCCCATGGGAGCTTCGCACAGACTCCTCACAGCTCCTGTGCTCTCCTTAGCTCCTGTCACTTGTGCAGGAAGATTGTGTTCGTAAGTCCCCACAGCCAACAGCCTGTACCCCGGTATTCAAAAGGCTGAGGCAGGAGTGTTAGGAAGGAGTTCAAGGTCATTTCTTGGGTTCATACTGAGCTGCAGGCCAGCCTGAGCTACATAAGACTCAGTTTTTTAAAAAAGAAGGAAATGTACTCTATATATAATCCATATTTGTGAGGTGGAAAATTCTACAAGTTAGAGTGTGGCCATTGGGACCAGAAGCTGCTGTTTATGTTCTCCTAAGCCACTCTTGGCTCATCTTGTCCTCTGAAAAGCCGAAGGACTAGGAATGTAGCTCAGGTGGTAGAGAGCCCTGTGTTCCATCCCCAGCACCGTATAAACCAGATGTGGCTGTCAGCCCATCGCTTGGGAGGTGTAGGCAGGAGGATCAGAAGTTTAAGATGCTTCCTTGGAGTTGGAGGTCAGCCTAGAGCTACATAAAACCCTGCCTTACAAACAAAACCAGTCAAAACAGGTCCTTACTGGGAAAGCTGGTAAATCTAAGGCCGGCAGTTTAGTTCATTGAAATTACTAGTGCTCCATCTCTCGGTTTTGTGATGCCCGGGAGTTGGGTAAGATGTTAAGATTAGAAGAGGTGGGTAAAGAGCACTCCGCACTGTCTCCACAAATATCTGTAAGTGCAAAATTACCCTCCACTCTAAAAAAAGAAAAGACCTTTAGGGCCAGGAAGATGGTTCAGTGAAAAAGACACTTGCTGCCAAGTCTGATGACTAGAGTTTGTCTCCCAGGTTCCACACAGTTGAGGGAAAGAACTGGCTCCTGCAGGTTGTGCTAGGGCCACTATGGCATGCACGTACCTGTCCCCCCCCCCTCCATACACACAATAAAGAAATAAAAGTATAACTTCAAAAAGTGTTATAAAAGGCATTAAAATGCCTCTAGGGAATCTTCAAGAGGCCAAGCCAGCCCCTTTCCTTGGATACAGGTGGCAGTGAGCACATTTAACTCCTAGCCCATTGTCATGGCCCTTCTGCACAGGATCTTCTCAACATACGTGTTCACGTTCTAACTGCAGTTTTAAGGGTCTCGCAATTTCTCAGGAGTTTATTATATTTTCAAGCAGAGACGCATAGTGACGCACACCTGTAATCCCATCACTCAGGGAGGCAGAGGCAGGTGGATCTCTTGTTTGAGGCCAACCTGGTTTACAAAGTGAGTCCAGGATAGCCAAGGCTATACAAAGAAACCATGTCTCAAAAAAAAAAAAAACCAACCAAACAAACAAAAAATAGATTATGTCTGGATGAGTGCTGCACCTAGTTGGCCTTGATTAAGTAAGAATGGGTTTCTCTTCCTTTCTTAGAACTCCAGAGACCACAGCCTGCGTAGCTGTAGTTGGCTGTCATTTCCTAGGCTGGTCACTAGAGGGCAGTGTGACATGCCTTTTCTCAGTTGAGGCTGCAGCCATGGAGCAAGCCTGCACACTTCAAACTTAAGTCTTTAATTCTGGCCTTGGAAGGCAGAAGCAGGTGGATCTCTGTGAGTTTGAGGATGGTCCATAGTAAGTTGCAGGACAGCTAGGGATAAGTATAGAGTTCTTGTCTTAATTTAAAAAAAAAAAAAAAAAAAAAAAGGTCTTGCACAGTTCCAAGGATAAGAAGGCTAAATTCACTTCCTGTGCCTTGACTTTCCACCACACCTAAGATCATATTTTCAAGATAGTTCTCTAATGGCTCTATTTGATCAGAATCTTGGCGTGTGTGTGTGTGTGTGTGTGTGTGTGTGTGAGAGAGAGAGAGAGAGAGAGAGAGAGAGAGAGAGAGAGAGAGAGAGAGAGAGAGAGAGAGAGAGAGAGAGAGAGAGAGACGGGGAGAGGGAGAAGATAAAGGTTGGACATGCCATACATGCATGTGGAGCTCAGAGGACAACCCTGGGAAGTCAGGTCTCTCCTTCCACCATGGGTTCCAGGGATTAAACTCAACAATGGGGCTTATACAGCAAAGTGCTTTACCCATTTCACCTATTTTTTTTTCCTTCTAATGAAATTCAGATCTTTTGTCCTCTACTTCATCCTATGCCTTCTTCTCTACTCTCAGATTTGGGCTCAAATGTTTTTAAATTGAATTTTTAAAATATTTTTAAAAAAAGATTTATTTATTGTGACTGCTTTATCTGCAGAAGAGGGCACCAGATCACATTATAGATGGTTGTGAACTACCGTGTGGTTGGGAATTGAACTCAGAACCTCTCCAGCCCTTAAATTGAATTTTGTTGTGTTTGAGACTGAGTTTCACTGTGTAGCCTAGACTGGTCTTGAGATCACAGAAATCCTCCTGCCTCAGCATTCCAAACACTAGAATCCTAAGTGTGCCACTGGCACACAGACTTAATCAATGAACAATGTAAGGAGCCACAGAGGTGTACACGTTAAAGGTTAACTCTCATGGTGTACAGCTTCTATCTCAGTTTAAAAGGAAGAGCAAAACAGGGGCAGCCACTCAAGTGGCTTGAACGGAATATAATTCATCAGTAGCGATGACTTGAGAAGCTTGGATGCTCTGCCATTCTCAGTGATTAGAGAAATTACTGACCTTTCTTCTTGGGTCTTCTGGAAAATGCTTGCCCTTCCAGAACATAGGGAACAGCATTCCTTCCCAAAGAGACAATTCACCCTTGCCCTGCTAACATCACAAGGCATTGTGTTGATGGGCGTGCGAGTGACAGCAACTGGTCTGAAAGCTGAGTTTAGGATAAGGTAGGTGTTTTAGAGACTTTGTTTTTGTTTTGTTTGTTTGTTTGAGACAGAGTTTCTCTGTGTAGCTTTGGCTGTCCTGGACTGACTTTGTAGACCAGGTTGGCCTTGAACTCAGAGATCCTCCTGCCTCTGCCTCTCCAAGTGATGGGATTACAAGCGTGCACCACTGTGCCTGACTTAGAGACCCTAAGTACTACAGGAATCCTTTAAACAAATCCCCCCCCCCCACCTTCCAAGTACTGTGGTTACAGTTGTGTGCCAGCATGCCTGGGATTTCTTTTGTCTGTGTGACAGGGTCTCACACTACAGCCCAAGCTGGCCTGAAACTTACAGCAATCCTGTCTCAGCTGAGTGTTGGGACCACAGGCACGGCTTCTGCTGTGTTTTCCCAGAAGTTACTCAGGCAGTCTCTTTCTCCAGAAATTCTGTTTTTGAGGCCAAAATTCTGGACCTGGCCTGGGAAAGCAGGTAGAGAGGAATTATGGGTCCAGGCTGGAGTTGAGTCCTTTTTGTCCTGTGACGACACAGACCTTGGTTGCCAATGCAGACCGAGGTACTGTGTCTGGGAAAGGCCAAGTCTCACCCTCCTACCTGATTGATTTCTCCTTCTTAGTCGAGAAAATGTTCACCTCAGGTTTGATGCCATTGGTTTTGGGGTTACACAACTTCACTCTTTCAGTAAACAAGGGCATATATGTGATCCTGGTGTTGACTTCATTCTCAAGTGACACCTGTGAACCCAGGGTGTGGAGAGAGAGGGCACAGAGCGTTAGCTGATAGAGGACTAAGTCCCCACCTCTGCATATCACACAGTCTGAGCCATTTGTCAGGTAAGGAATTACAAGGCTTTATTCTGCCCGAGGTCAAAATGGGGTCTCTGGGGCTCCAGTGATGCTCAGTGGTTAAGAGCATTGACTGATTTTGCAGAGAACATGAGTTTGATGTTGAACAGCTTACGAACCATCTAACTCCGGCTCCCAGTCAGACATCTCTGGCCTCTGAGGTCACCTGCATTCAAATGTACATACCCCCAACACAGACACAAACGTACGTGTAACTACTGCTAGTGGTCATAAAAATAGGATCTGTAGTGCTTAGTAAACAGGCTTGGGAAATAGTCTTGTTCAAAATCACTCTGAGAGCAAATGAGATAATGGCTCAGTTGGTAAAGACACCCATCACCTGAGGATGATGGGGCTAGAGAGATGGCTCCGTGGGTAAGAGCACTGGCTGCCAGCTCACAGATGTCTGTAACTCCAGCTCCAGAGGATCCAATGCCTCTTCTAGCCTCCACAGGCACCAGGCACATGTGTGGTGCATAGACATACATGCAGGCAAAACGCTCATACATAGAAAATAAAATACAAAGAAGTATTTTCTTTTTTTTTTTTTTAAGATTTATTTATTATTATGTATACAGTGTTCTGCCTGCATGTACACCTGCAGGCTGGAAGAGGGAATCACATCACATGACAGATGGTTGTGAACCACCATGTGGTTGCTGGGAATTGAACTCAGGACCTTTGGAAGAGCAAGTGGCGCTCTTAACCACTGAGCCATCTCTCCAGCCTCAGTACTTTTTTTTTTTTTTTTTTTTTTTAAAGATCAATTCCAGCTGCTTCCCAGCTCCTACCAGGGGCTTCTCGTGGCTCTCATAGTGCACTTGGGGCTGAGTTCTCCAGTCCCGGAAAAGTTGCCTGCTGCTCAGTTCCTTTTCGAATCTGGCTTGAAAGACTACAGGTGTGTTGGGGGGTCCCTTACTCTTCATCCGTTTTGCCAGGGGCTTGATAGGCGGCAGATAGGACATCTGGGGAAAATTGACAGCGTTAACTGTTGCACACTTGTCAGCTGGGCAACATGGAGTGGTTGTAGATAAAGTCATATTTCTGAATTTCTCAAAATAAAGTGGTGGCAGGCTCCATTGTTCCCTGTCCCCTGAAGGAGGAATTGGGACCCCACCCCTGGATAGACTTTCTCTGTGTAGCCTTGGCTGTCTTGGAACTTGATTTGTAGACCAGGATGGCGTCAAATTCACTGAGATCCGCCTGCCTCTGCCTACTAAGTTCTGGTATTAAAGGCGTGTGCCGCCACCACCTGTCCTTTTGTTTTTTGAAAAACAGTATCATGTAGCTTAAGCTAGCCAATGTATAGGCAAGGATGACTTTGAACTCCCAACCCTCCTGATTCCACATTCTAAGGGCTGAGACAACAGACAAACATTGATACAACCAGTTTTTATGGTGCTAGAAATGGAGCCTGGGGCTTTATGCGTGTTAAGTAAGGACTCTGCCAGTTGAGCCACACCCCCAGCCCTGGTTACCTCTTGACAGGAAAGCTTGGACACTTTACCCTGGATGGAGTGGCTTCATCAGCCTTGGCAATGCTCTTTGTCCCCACAATGGCTATCTTGGGCTTTGTCCGGCTCAGCTCCTGATGTGCATGAAGCATGGACCAGCCGTGCTGGGTCGACTGGCTGCACAGGGAACAAAAGATGCCACTGGGCCTGATCCTGATCTCTCCCTCTGAGCTAACCCGGGTGACCTAAACAGAAGGGCCTTGTGGCATGGCCTTTCCTTTGTGGCTTTGCCTAAACGAAACAATGTATTTTCAGGTACTTTCGAATGAAAATTTCTTTATTGCTTCTCTGGAAAGAATTTTTAACATTTATTTTATGTTTCTTTTTCACATTCCTCAGCGATCACGCTGTGATTTGGCAGAGACGGAGACCTGCTGCTACAGGATAGGGCCACGGGGTGCATACTGCCCCCCTAGCAGGCAGCGAGGGGCTGCAGCTTAGAGACTGGGATTTGGGAGAAGGGGAGCCTGGAAGTTTATTTTCTGGTGGGGTATATAGCTTCTTTTGTCACTAGGCTCCTGCCTGGGTCATTCTGGGGTGGACATCATCTCTTCAGTCTAAAGCTGTGGGACATTTGTAAAGCACATGGTAGTGATTCTGGCCTTCTGAACTGCATAAAGATGAGATAGAGGACAGTCTGGGGACACAGAGGGCCATCCATAGCAGGACAGAGATATTTTGTACTCCAGTGAGACTGGTAAGCCTGGGCCTTCCTAGCTTGCATGGAGGACTTTATGTTTCCCACGAATGCACAGGGGGACAGGGTTGACCCTGAACTTAGGACCCTCACTCCCATGCCAGTTTGCCCTTGCTCAAAGCTCAGGTGACAATCAAAGGTCTGAGTTAAAGCTGAGCTGCGGGGAGTCCAAGGCACCTGAAGAAGGAGCCCTTGGCTCTGCCCCTTGACGGTTCTTCCTCTGAGTTGACAGGTGGCAAACTTCTGATGTTACCTGTCCCTTGGGACATGGGCCCCCTTCTTTCCCTGCTCCCATCTGCATAGCCCAGTGTCTTGATGGCAGGCTTGCTGTCAGTCCTGTCTACTCACACGATCCCCTGACTGCTTTTGACTAGGTCAGATGAGAGGACATGACTCCATACTGGGGACTGGGCGTCGCTCAGATGGCTTGGGAGTCCTCTCGGTGTCGTTCTCCTGCCTCGGATGTGACCTGGAAGTATACATGTAGCCAAGGATGGCCTTGAACTTCTGATCTTTCTGTTTCTGCCTCTCAAGGCTTACAGGGATTACAGATAGGCATCACCATGCCTGCTTTACGCAGTAGTGGAGATCCAACCCAGGGCTTCATGCTTTCTAGACAGGCACTCTGTTGACTAAGCTACATTCCAGCCTCAGTCAAGCCCTTCATTTTGAAAGCCTGGACTTCAGGGCTGCCATCAGGCTCAGCCGAAAGAGGAAGCCAAAGGAGGGAAGGGAGGCAGTGTGGCACCCTCCAGAGTGATCCTGTCTGACCTTGTAGCCAGACCATGCCTGACGGGCTGCTGAAGAGAAAGAGCCAAGAGGTGGCTCTGTACTTTATTCCACTAGGTTGGTGGCCTCACCTGTCTGGGGGACAGGGATGCGCCTGTGTAGGGTTAAACATGGTGTCTGGGAACAAGAGGTTCAGATTTGCTTTATGTTCAATGTCATCCTCGACTCCCTCTCACCCCACCCCCACCCCCACCCCGTAAGTCTCACCTGAGTGGGAGGGCTCATCCACAGGTTGTGTCACATTGTCCGTCTTCCAGGGTTTGAACCACTCCCTGTGGGGTTTAATGACCGGGAACCATCCAGGCTTGGGGTACTGGCTGGCTCCACCTAAGTTCTTTCTCTGGGATGGAGCCTCCTCAAGCGGCTGCAGGCGGTACATAACATCTGCTGGGGATATTTCCTCCATTTCCAGATTGTGAAGGACAGCCCCATTCTGCTGTTGTTTCTGCTGAGAAGTTTGAGTGGTCAGAGCGGTCGTTACTGGAGCAAAGTAGGGTGTGTGTGTATGTGTGTGTGTGTGTGTGTGTGTCGGGGAGGAAAGTTATTCTAGAGGAAACACTTACCAGGGTCATCTAGAGAGTTACTTTTCTGAGCTACAGTGCTTTACTTGCAAAAACCAGCAGACTAGGGCCCTTCTGGGCTTAGTATCATGTTTGGCGTAATGGTCTCTTCTCATAAAATGGTTATGACCTTGCCTGGCAGTGCTGCATGGTGGCGCGTGCTGGGGCTTGATTGGAGTTCTTAACTTTACCTGAACACTGGAGGCATTGTCCTCAAACCCCTTGGGGACAGCCAGGGACAATCGCTGGATGGAATTGGATAAAGAGTCATCAAGCAGGTCTGGTCTTCTGTCCTCATGAAAGAGTGTGTCTGGAGTAAGGAAAAGAACTGGAGACCATCATAGCCCTCCTACCACTCACCAAGGGACAGGAGGGCAGGGCATGCATCCAGACAGGTCCAGTTTTAATTTATTTCACACTAGATCAGTGTGAGAACTTGAGTGGAAGGTTGGAGTAGAATGCATATGGCTCTGTGCATTCAGGGGCATGTGACAAAGGCAGACCTCCCTCCCTCCCCCCCCTCCCTCCCTCCCTCCCTCCCTCCCTCCCACCCTTTCTCTTTCCCTCCTTCCTTCCTTCCCTCCTTCCCTCTTTCCCTCTCTCCCTCCCTTCCTTACTTCCCTCCTTCCCTCTTTGCCTCCCTCCCTCCCTCCTTCCCTCTTTCCCTCCCTTCCTCCCTCCCTCCTTCCCCCTTTTTTCCTTTTCTTTTGAGAGAGACTTATGTAGCTCAGGTTAGCCAAGAACCTCCTAGGTACCAAAGACAGCCTTGCATTTCTGATCTTCTCACCTCCACCTCCCAAATGATGGGATTATAGGCCCAGTTTGTTCAGCAAGGTGTAACCTAACCTAGTGCTTCATGCATGCTAGGAAATTGCTCTAAAAACCGAGCTACATCCCAAGCTGCAGAAACAGTTCTTCTTCAACGTTCTAGCACTGCTTTGGTTCTTTCTTTTGGCCTTGAGTGTTGCGGCTGTTGCGAATGGATGGCTTACGGTAAAGAGGGCTGACAGCGGGCTCCTGGAGAGTCAAGGGAGACACTTTTTTAATGGGTGTGGGGTAGGCACCTTGGTGTCCATGCCTCCTAAAGGGTTGAGAAAGGAAAGTGTCTAGTGACATAATAGAGAGAACCACATCAGGGATTTTGTTCCTTGCATTTATCAAAGTTGCAAGTCTACACTCTAGGACCTTAAGAGGGCACTCTAACTCCACAGGGACAGGAAAAGAGGATGGGTCTGTGGGCTCAATTTTTTTTTTTCTCCTGAGATAGGGTTTCTCTGTGTATCCTTGGCTATCCTGGACTCACTTTGTAGACCAGGCTGGCCTCGAACTCACAGCGATCCACCTGCCTCTGCCTCCCAAGTGCTGGGATTAAAGGTGTGCGCCACCACGCCCAGCTCTGTGGACTGATTTTTATGGTCAGGTGTCGGACTCAAGTGGAAGGCCAGATGTTTGAGGTTCAAAGGAAACTGAGGAAGGCCAGCCAGCTTTCAGCTGTTAAAGAAAGGGGCATTTTTTGACTGGTGGTGTCAAGCAGAGTATGCAGACAGGGTGAGAGTGAGTGAAGTGGCAGATAGAGCCAGATACCTACAAAGATGTAGGCAGCTGCAGCTGTAGTGGGGCCTAGTAAGGAGAGGTCCATGGGGACATGACAAGCCAGTGTCCTCTGCCAGCATCAGAGGGAGGGAAGGAACTTTGGGGATAGAGAAGGGTTGAAGAGATGGATGTCAGGTTGTGAGATGGCCAGAGGATAGCTACCTACAGTCACAGAGCACTCACAAATGGCTGAAGGGGAGGGCTGTGACCCACTGTCTCTGCTCACTCTGTTCCTCAGCTCCTGAGTGACCCACAGGCATTGGCTCTGAGGCTAGTGTCTTAGGCTGTCATGGGCCTTCTCTACACGTGAAGAGCACTGTACTGGCTGTAGGAGAGGAACAGGAGGCAGCCGCATCCCCAACAGTAGCTTGTCATGAGCAGCATCTAGGGGCATGGGTGATTGTGGAAATAATCACCATGAGATTGCTGGGTCTTGTCTCTGTTACCAGCCTCAAGCCCAACTGTGAGTTTCCAGTGTGTGTGTGTGCGTGTATGTGTGTGTGTGTGTGTGTGTGTGTGTGTGTGTGTGTGTGTGTGTCTGGGAGGGTGTATAGCACATCCAATCTCTGACCCTTCTTATTTCCCTTTCTTATTTGCAGTCCAGCCTGGCCTGTGTACCCACCAAGTGTGCTGAGGCAGAGAGTTGAGCTGCATGCTGCCAGTTGTGTTGGTCTGCCGGTACCCAGCTCTTTTTCAGAACCTGCAATCACAAAAGAGGAGCCTTGAAGCTGCAAGGAGACACCTTGGTTTCCTGCTCACTCCGCCTTCCCCTCTCGTTAAAGCTAAACCATTTGTTCTGTCTTGGCTTAAAGTGTCCCCACCCCCCCATGCCCCCCAACTTTGGAGCATGGAGTTAGAGTGTGATACAGAGTTGGAGGTGGGGTACAGCCATGGGTCCCCCTCACACTGACTCTAGTGCTGCTCCTCGGCACTTGGACACTTTCCACTATGTCACCCCTCTTGGGATGTATGCGTACCCGATTCTGGAGCAACACTAGCCATTTTCAATTGTCTTTCCCCGTGGCTTCACCATTTGTCTGAATTATCCATCCCAGGGCTCATAAAAACAGACTAACTCATTTTTAGTAGGATTTTCCAGCTGAGCCAACGCTTTTGTGAGCCAGCATGGCTGCGAGCTCAGAAGCCCTTGACCGGAGCATGTTCCAAGTAACCTCCCACACTGTCAGAGTTTGATCAGTATTTTTAGAATTTAAATTTTATTCGTCATTATTATGCATGTGTATATGATGTGGAACATGCGTGCTGCAATCCCTGTGTGGATGTCAGAGGACAGCTTTGTTGAGTTTTTCCTTCCACTATTATGTGGGCTCCAGGAATCAAACTCTGATAGTCAGCCCTTTGCAGCAAATACTTTACCTCTTGGGCTATATTGCCTGCCCCTATTTAAAGCAAATTTTTTATGGTGTGTGTGTGTGTGTGTGTGTGTGTGTGTGTGTGTGTGTGTGTGTGTGTGTGTAGGCAAATGTGTGGTCCGAGGAAAACTTACATAAGAGTCAGCTCTATAGTTCTACCATGTGGGTCCCCAGTATGAAACTCAGGTTATCAGAACTGGCCACAGGTGCCTTTACCTGGCTTTGAACTTGCTGTATAGCCAAGAATGACCTTGAACCCCTGACACTCTTGCCTCCACCTCCTATATGCTGAGATCACAGACAGGAGCTACTGTGCCTGGCCAGCACTTAGCTTCTGTGAAAGTGTGGCAAAGTCACCACTCCAAGCAGCCACCTGGGGGTACTAGGTGATGTCCAGCATGTCAGGGCTACAGAGGGGCCCTGTCACTTAAGAAATTTGCAATGTTCCTAGCACACAATCTGTTTCCTGATCAAGTCTTTCCCGAATTTCCTGGGACTGTGAAGACAACATTTATCTTGTTGGGGGATTTCGATGTCCTTGGGTTTATAACTGGCTGGGTGGGAACTCTGGGTGGGAAGAGACCACGGTACATACAGAGTTTTCTCTTCTAGCTCCTTAGAGGAGATCTCATGAGCTTAGGCTAACGGATGGTCCTGTGTGCGGGCTCAGATAATGGCCACATTAGCACATAGACCTTCCCAATGAGATATTCATGGAGTGGCTCTGCCGGGCCCAGAGGCAGGGAGTCTGTGGCTTTTCATGAGAACAGGGAAGGAGAAGCATGGCTGCCGACACGGACAGGGAAGCTGAGGTTAGGAATGACGTGTGCAAAACAGATTCTGGGTGACGTCCTTATGTGGAGGACATGTCCAATGTCCTCAGTCTTCTCTCGGGACCCTTCACAGCCTGTCTGACATCTCCACTGCCTCCTGACACTCGCTGGCTGAGCATCGCGTGCAGGCTTCTACTTTGCCCTGTCTTCCTCCCTCTCTTTCCTTAGCTTTTGGCACCCTGCTCAAATGATATTTCCTTCCTGTAGGTTCTCCCTGTTGCTTGCTGCTGTCGCAGTGGCAGCGGAGATTGACTCTTGTGGTGAGTTATATCCCTGACTCTAGTAGAAGTCTCTGCAGTACAGTGAACTTCATGTCCTCCTTCACCTGCTGGACTTAGAGTTTATTAAAGACAGAGGCCATAATCTCCAGCAGCCAGCACAAAGCCCGGCCTATTCAAGACATTTAATAAATATTTGTTGAATTCAACTGGAGTGTAGCGTAAGATTTTTTTTGAAGGTAAGATCTGGGCCAGAGTGAGCTTGCAACCTGGGTGTGGTGGCCTAGGCTTGTAATCTCTGCAATTTGGGAGGCTGAGGTAGGAGGATCGTTAGGAGTCTGAGGCCAGCTAACAGTGAATTTGAGGTCAACCCTCAATACAAAATAAGACCCTTTCTCAAAACCAACCAAAACGTGAACTTGCAGACTTAGAGGCTAGTTCATAAAGTGCAGATGTGGATTGAACATCTTTGAAGGCATCAAATCTTCTTGGAGATTTGGAGCTCTTTATGTTTTACTTTATTTTTCTCAATAATCCTCTCCTGCCTGGGGGACATAAGACTCCGGTTTGTCTCCATCCACGTGCCTAGAGAGTCTTGGATGGATAGTGAGCTAGGTGGCCCGAAGACAGCAAGCCAGACTATAGGCTTGTCTAGGCAGCTTGTGCCTTCTGGGACTTGCCCTAGGCTGGCCACTGTTTTGCTTGGAGGGGACTCAGCAGGAGGTGGCAGCGCAGGGGACCTGTCTATAACAGCTCAGGGTCTCTTTTCTCTGCTTTTCTGACAGAGCTCTATGAAATAGGAGCTGTGGCTGCTGTTCCGAGACCCTCGGAGTCTGCGGATCCTGACGTCAAGTGGCTGTTGTTCATTACCATACTGCTAATCTGCATGAACTTTTCTGAATGACAGACACTGGTCCCTGTGCTACTGTACTCAGAACCTAACCCAGGGGGTGAGAGGAAAGGTTCCTTAGGGGCCTTGCATCACCCATGCGCTGGTGCAAGACAGAGGGCTCTAGGAATCCTGCTGCCTTGGAGCTAAGAGCCCTGGCCTTTCTCCCGCTTTCCCTGTCCTGGGGAGGCAAGGCATGGGGCTTATGAAATGTCTTCTTTCTTTTTTTGTAGTTTAGCCTAAGGACTCATCTGGGGGCAACTGTACCAAGAACCAAGTGTGTGTGTGTGTGTGTGTGTGTGTGTGTGTGTGTGTGTGAGAGAGAGAGAGAGAGAGAGAGAGAGAGAGAGAGAGAGAGAGAGAGAGAGAGAGAGAGAGAGAGAGAGAGAGAGAGAGAGAGAGAGAGAGAGAAGCTCTGCAGGAGGCCGGAAGCTAACCGCGAGTTCGGGCTTCCTTGGCCTGATGCAGACTGCTCCGCGTTGCCATCTGCTGGACACATGCATCAATAGCACGTCACACCCTGTCTCTTCTAATCCTCTGGGTACCTCAGTGCATCCCTTCTACCCTCTTTTTGTTCTTCTGTCAAGGCCCCTCCCTCCTCCTCAACACACATCTGCTTTCCCTCTTCTCTACGGTGGGGCTGTCAAGAAGCCTTAGTCCTAGCCAGGACAGAGGACTCCTGTAGTCTGGTGAGAGAGATGTTTTGCCTCTGGGGTCAGAGGCCTTACAAAGTGCCACCTGTCTCTCTAGGTTCTTGAAGGCTTTCTGGGACCTGGAGCTTGGCTGTGACTGAAGGCTACTGAGTTATGTGTGAACAGGGATACTTCTGAGAGTAAGTGCTCAGCGTTAATAATTATGCCGAGCCAACAGGTGTCAACAGGACCATCCCAATCATAACCAGGATGGAGAGAGCCTTTTTCATTTAGGCATGGTGTGGAAGGCAAAGGTGGCCAGCAGAGGCTGCTGCAGCACTAGCTGTGGGCCTTGCTACTTCTAAAAGTTCCTTTCTCATTCACTTATAAGCAGATATTAGCTACATAAATACAGGATAACCACACTACAATACACAGACCTAAAGAAACTAAATACCAAGGAGGACCTAGGGAGGATGCTTAATTCTCTTTCAGAAGGGCAAATAGACTAGACACCGGAAGCAGTTGAAGAGAAGGAACAGGAAGGGAGCCTACCACAGAGGTCCTCTGAGACACTCCACCCAGCAGGGGAACTAAGCAGATGCTGAGACATAACAAACTCCAGGGTGGAACACAGGCAGTCTTATGGAAGAGTTGGGGACTAGAGGGACCTGGAGGGGGCCAGGAGCTCCACAAGGAGACCAACGGAGTGAACAAATCCTGGCAGAGGAGGGGGATGCTGCAGAAAACTGATGCACCAACCGAGGACCATGCATGAGGACCTAGATGTAGTGGATGATAGGCAGCACAGTCTCCTTGTGGGTCCCATGATATGGAGAGCAGGGACTACTTCTAACATGGACTCAGCCCCCACACCTTGATCATTTACCCCGGGTGGGGCGGTCTTGCCAAGCCACAGAGCAAGAGGATACAGGTGGTTCAGATGAGACTTGATAGGCGGAAGTCAGATGGTAGGGGAGGAGGGATCCCCATGCTGAGGACTAGGGGAGGGAGAAGGCTACAATCGGGATGTAAAGTGAACAAATTTTTTAAAAAGTTCCTCTCTCATTCCTGGGTGGTTGGGTCCAGGGCTATACTGCTTAGAGTTGATTACATACAAGTCTGGGCCTCCCTCAGTGCTGATGTCCCCACCCTGGCTTCCCCTACTCTGTCTGGGGGCTAAGAGACCAAGTGCTTTCCTGGCTTGGCCTGGGGACACAGCTCATAGCTCTGGACCTGGCTTCTCACAGCTTCCCTGTCAATCCTGGATAGGCTGTGCCTTTCCTAAATCCTGTTCTTATTGCTATTGCTCTCCCTTTGGGCAGACACTAGGTGTGTGAGCTCCTGGATAGACCAGCTCTGAGGCCAGTGCCTTCCTAATGGATCAGCAGGAATTAGTAGAAGCGTGACATCCTGAGCCAAAGGGGATCTCTGCCTGACCTGATACCCTGACTGCTGGTAGGGGCTTTAGAGCCACAGAGGAGAAGGATGCTGACAAACTCCTAAGCCTCCTTCTTCCTGCCTATCCTTCCTCCTTCCTGATTAGCCCTCCTGCTTCCTGCAAAACTGTCTTTTCTTCTTTCCCTTCTGAGGGACTTTCCCTCTCTTGGTCCCATGTGCAGAGTTGAAAGCCCTCGTCCAGTTTGTGTATGTGTATGTGTGTGTGTGTGTGTGTGTGTGTGTGTGTGTGTGTGTGTGTGTGTGTGTGTGAGCGTGTGCATGCACGCGCTTGGTGGCTGTGTTGGTCTGTGGTTTCCGGCCCCTTGGCTGTGATGGATGGCCTGACTTTTATGTTGTCAGCCCATCTCTGGGCACCATTTTTCCATCCTGACTCACCTGTGTGGACAAGCCAGTGTTGGATTTTGCAGATCTTAAGCATAACATAGTAAAAATGGAGGTGTTCTAAACAGGCTGAAGGGAGAGCTGCTCTGCTCAGCAGAGAATTCTGGAGCAGCAATGGGTATCCTGGGTAGCCATAGGGATCACCATGGCAACACGAGAGGCAATCCAGCAGTTCCAAAGGGAGGCAGTGATGGAGCAGGCCCCCCTTCAGGCTGAGGTTGAATTCTGGTGAGGTTAGAAGGATTTAGGATCAGCAAGAGATCTGTAGACCCCCAGCTGTTTCTAATTTAGGGGACATGGTGCCCTTCCTTGCTGCCCGTTGTAAGTGGAAATCCCTTACTCCCTGCAACTAATCCATGAGGCACCCAACTTCCTCTGAGAAACTGTTGGTGTATTGAGAAGGGAGGAGACTAACCAGAGTTCTTGTCTTGCATGTTGAAAGAAATGCAGTGAGTGGGCTTTAGGCTGCTCCGGCCTGTTTCCCTACCTGCAGGACTCAGTGCCATCAAAGGTAACCTAGACTAACTGGGGATCAGTGGCTGGCCTATAATGTTCCCTTACAAAAAAAGCAGCCTATTTGGAAAAAGAAAATAAATGAAAGCACTTCTCTTGATCTCTGGTGCCAGCTGAGACTGTGTGACCCTCCCTCCCTCCCAGGCTGCCCTAGCCCACTCCTCACTCATTACCTCTGCTCAATTAGCTGTGCCTGGGTTAACCCCTTCAGCACCAGTTTTGAGTAAGGGTGATTACTTGTTGCCTTCTCCACAGGCCCTGCTCCCAGCACAGGTCTCAGGAGCACACATTGGGCCAACTCCAGTGCCTTGCCAACCTCCTCTGTACCCTCTCTCTGGCTGCCAAATCTGACTTTGATTAGCGTGCGGAGGGGAAGAAAGCAGGAAAATAGAATATTAAAATCTTAATTCAATTTAAAACACTGTCATTCACAGGCATGCCAAATAGTGAGATGACTAATTATTATGCAAATGAGGCAGATAGAAAAGTGATTAATAATTGCACAAATTAAAAATTATTGTAAACATCCTGTGACGAGCGATAAGTCCGATGGAGAGGCGAGGGCGGTGGGCCGGGGAGGCCAAGGAGGAGCCAGCTCCTGCATCCTTTTTTCTCCTCATCAGGGGGATTTAATTAGCACCCAGTGATGGGGCTTGTGCTGCCAGGTTTGGGGAGTATGTGGCCAGCACCCCAGCTGTCTTCTGGATGCTCATTTCCTCTCTAGTTCCTCCTCACTGCCCTCTGGTCCTCACTGGAGTCGGCTGAGCAGGAAGAGGAAGCAGCATTGGCTACCATGAAGGGCAGACGCCTGTGCAAAGCAAGCCTGCTGCTTTCCTGGGGCAGTGACCAACACCACCTGTCTCTCACACCTCCTGCCTGGGTCAGGAGGGAAAAGAGGCTCTTTGACATAGGAATGGTGGTAATATCCTGGCCTAGTTAACAAGTGGTTCTAATGAAAGAACACAGGGTACCTGTGTGTGTGTGTGTGTGTGTGTGTGTGTGTGTAAGCTGGAGGATAATCTTGGTGTCATCTCCTTTGAGATGGCGTCTCTCATTGACTTGGAACTCACCAACTAAGCTAGACAGACTGGCCGGCCAGCTCCAAGGACCCTCCTTTTTCTGTCTCTTGCATCAGGTTACAAGCATGTGTTTCTGCCGGATTCTGGGGATTGAATTCAGATCTTTGTGTTTACAAGGCAAATTGTTTACAGACCGAGCCATTGCAGTAGTCCAGCTGATAATCTTATTAAATTTTTTACTTACCAGCCACAGCTTCCTCCTACCAGGGTCTGGATCCCTGGCCTCTGGCAGGTGGGGCTGGGGCTGGGTGAGTGGCCGGCTACTATGTCTTGCTCTCCCCTTAGAGAGGCCACAGAAAACTTTATGTTGCCCAAGGCTAAACTTGGAGCAGCGGCACTGTAAGCTGTTTTAACTGCAGCTGCTAGGCAGGTTTTCTTCTCTAGGCCCTAGTACTGGCCATTACTCACTCCTGCCCCCTGCTGACCAGACTCATCCTGGGTTCTCAGTTTGTTCTTGGCTTCTGCCTGGTGTCTTCCTGGACTCTTCTGAGGCAACCAACAGTGATGGCATGTGGTAGTCTCTGTGTGATCTTGGCTGAGTTGCCTCACTTCTCTGGGTCTGTTCTTTTTTTGTTTTTTGAGACAGGGTTTCTCTGTGTAGCCTTGGCTGTCCTGGACTTGCTTTGTAGACCAGGCTGGCCTCGAACTCACAGCAGTCCACCTGCCTCTGACTCCGGAGTGCTAGGATTAAAAGTGTGTGCCACCACACCCTGTTTTTTTTTGTTTTTGTTTTTAATTTGGGCTGGGGATGGCTTGTTAGTTGGCCTAGCCTGTTCAAAGCATGGGTTTGATGGGTTTGAACTGAAGCACCACAGGTAAATAAATAATGTGGGGCACGATTCTACATTTCCATGGGATGTTTTTACTTCCTTTTCCTCATTTTAATCCATCTATTTGCTAAATAAAACCTCTTTTCTCTGTACTAAGTGTTAGGGGTGCAAACTGTAGACTGAGCCCAGGACCTTAAGAGCATTGAGGAGGAGACGAAGGAATGGCAGGAGCTCAGGCCCTGGAATGAGAGAATAAAAGAAGTTCTGAGATGGTCCAGGGTCTGGGTGAAGCTACACTGGGGAAGAGAGGCTGATGCCTTATTCTTGGAGATTTTGGTCCTATGTTGAGGACCTGAGCAAAAAAGAAAGGATTTAATGTTGGGGGAAGGCACTGTTTTAGAAAGCTCCCATCAGTCTCACCGTGAAGACAGCGTTGGCGCCGGGGTCCCCACCCGGACGCTGTCATAGCCATCTGCAAGAAACATATGAGCTGTGGCCACCATACGAGAGACAGACGACAGGAGAGAAGGCAGGATCTGGCATCTCAGTGATGTGTATGTGAACGGGTAGGAGACACGGGACTTCCACCCAGGACGAGGCAGTGGGGGCGGGGGGAGAAGGAGAGGCGACCAACTGGTGGCACCTGTATCTTTCCTCAGGAGGGGTAGGTGATGAGTTAGCACGGCAGCTAAGGGTAGAGTTTCACCTTCTAGGGAGGGGCTGAAGGAGGTGGAGGGAGGTGAAGGGGGCTGTCTAAACCCTGGCCACGTGCCTCTCTGGTGGCTATGAACTTGGGACTAAAGAGTCATAAGATGATGAATGTTAGCTAGGCTTAGCTGTGGAGTAAGGCTGCAGTGAAGATAAAACTCCATAAAAGAGGAGGCGTGAGATCTGGGATCTCTGTGGCTCCCCTTTGCATACTTTCAAACATGAAATAAACCTCTCTCTCTCACTGTGGCCGAGCCTCTTTGCAGTGTCTATGGAGTTGCGGGCAGCTTGTTCCTTGGGGCTGGTTTAGTCCCAAATATCACCCTTGAAGTGTGTGTGTGTGAAGTTGTGTATGTGTGTATGTGTGCGTGTGCTCATGTGGAGAAAAGCTGAGCCAGAAGGCCTGATGGGAGCAAGGCCTTGTGAGTAGACAGAAATGCTATTCACTCCATCCCCCAGGGAGGGGAAGGAAGAAGGGAGGACAAAACAGCCACATGCCTGTTGCCCCTTTTTCCTTTTTCAATTACGATGCTACCTCAGGTATCTGCTAATATCCGTGTTAGCTGAGGGTGGGTCTTCTCCGGCCACCCCAGGAAGACTGGAGCACAAGGGCCAGAGATATGGAGGAAGCTCTGTAGAGCTATGTCTGTCAGGTTTTTTGGTTTGTTTGTTTGTTTTGGTTTTTCCACACAGAGTTTCTCTGTGTAACAGCCCTGGCTGTCCTGGACTCACTTTGTAGACCAGGCTGGCTGACCTCGAACTCAGAGATCTGCCTGCCTCTGCCTCCCAAGTGCTGGAATTAAAGACGTGTGCCACCATGCCTAGCGCTGTGTTTGTTATGTGTGCCTGGTTCCAGCTAGAGGGGAGAAACTGCCTGAGCTAGGGAGGTGAGGGCATGTGAAGGACTCTGATGGACTACAGCAGTCAAAAGACATCTGGGTCCTTCTAGCTGCTTCAGTTTTGGGGAACAGAGGAGAGCTTCATGCTATTCAACCCAGAGCGCTTTCCTGCTGGGACCTGCCACTATGTTGGTTCCCTGATAACCTCAAGCCTGTCGAGGATCCCTTTCCCCACCCCTACTCTTTCCCCACTACAGGGATATGAAACAGATTCAGAGAGGGAATCAACTTCTGAACGGGTGAAATATTAAGAATCAAGGATCTGGAACAGGTATTTTCAACTTAAAAGATTTATTCATTTACTCATCTGGCCAACTTTTGAAGTGTAGCCCAGGACTTAATGATAGCAAGACACAGAAGATATGGTCTCTGCCCTCAAGGGGTGAGTTGCCTATGGTCAGAGTCAGTCAAGCAAAATAGTAATTACAGCATATATTATGCAGAGGACAGGGACAAAAAGAGCTGGTCTTGTAGGGGATGGACTAGTGGGGAGGGCAGGCGTGAAGGAAGGCTCTCCAGAGGAGGGGGCATCTATCCTGGATACTGACAGATGTGGAGGAGTCTGTAGGCAGGTGAGACAGGCCAAGAAGGCCACCATAGCAGAAGGGGCAGCGGAGATGTGAGAGGCCACTCATGCTGTGGGATGGACATACTTATAAATATAAAATATAAGACATGAAATATGAAATATAAAATATGCACCATACAACAGATATGATATGGAGAGGTTTATTATATGAACATGGGGGGAAAAGAAAGGGGAGGCACCCCAGAGATAGAGGAAGAGAGAAACAAGACACACACACACACACACACACACACACACACACACACACACACACACACACACACATTTACAAGGAGGGTTTGTCCCTTTATATACTCCTGGACAGGGTCACGCCCAGTGGCAGGTAGGTAGTGACATCATAGGTTGGTAGGCAGACTGGGGCAGAATGCTAACACATACGCTGATATGGATACAATCCAGGGTGAATATGGGGTGCAGAGGTGCCTCCAGAAAGGAGAGCAACAGCAGGCCATGGAGGTTTGCTAGGATTCCTTCTAAGAGGTGATGTCCTTTGTCCATGTAACTTAGCTTGTTATGTTTTTCTTTTGTTTCTTCCCAACTTGACACAAGTTAGGGCCATCTGGAAGAGGGATCCTCAACAGAGAAAAATGCCTCCACAAGATTGCCTGGATGCAAGTCTGTGGGGGGAGTGTTTTTCTTTCTTTCTTTCTTTCTTTCTTTCTTTCTTTCTTTCTTTCTTTCTTTCCTTCTTTTTTGAGACAGAGTTCCTCTGTGTTAGCCTTGGCTATCCTGGACTCACTTTGTAGACCAGGTTGGCCTTGAACTCAGAGATCCACTTACCTCTGCTGAGATTAAAAGAGTGTGCCACCACTTGATTAGTGACTGATTCAAGAGGGCTCAGCCCACTGAGGGCGGCACCACCCTTAGGCAGGTGATCTCAGGGTGTACAAGAAAGCAAACAGAGCAAGTCATGGAGCAAGCCATTAAGAAGGTTCCTCCATGGCCTCTGCCTCCAGGAGCCTGCTTTGAGTTCCTGCCCTAGCATCTCTGAATGATGGACTGTGATAGTAAATGTTTAAGCCAAAAACCTCTCTTTCCCCCCAAGTTGGTTTTGGTCAGTTTTTCCTCACAACAACAGGAAAGCAAACTAGGATGGGGTCGTGGGGAGGCACACCCTATGGCTCCTAAAAGGCTTAGCAAGGAGCTGCCCATTCCTCTGTCTTCCTCCTTCAGTTTTACAGACAAACAGTAGATGTTGAGGGAGGGACTTGGAAACTGAAGATTTGGCTGGTCTGGTTTGATATTGGTTTTCCCAGTGTCCTTCTCTGTCCCACAGTGCTTAGAGACCACCCTGGAAACCAGGCCTCTGCTCTCAGAGCTGTGCCGCCCCCTTGCCCCCCCCCCCCCAGTACCCCCCAACCCCCCATACCGTCCCTGCTCAGATAGAGGCTGATCTCCCTCTGCTTTCTGGGGTGCCCACCTCCCTTTAGACACCTAAGCAACGGGGTGAGGCCTCAGTAGAAGTGGCTTGTGTGATTCAAATGACAATCAAAGGTCTAAGAAGAAGACTGCCAGGAAAACTCAAAGATTTGGGGACCAAAGCTACCTTGGACAACCTCTCCTAGCAAGCATTGTCCCCAGCTGTGATGATGGGCTTATGCCTGTAGCTTCAGAGTCAGGCTTGAGCGGTGCAGCATCCTATTCTAGGAACTAAGACAAACAGCCGCAAAGCTCTGTCTCCTAATGAAACTGTTGGATGCTAATTAATTATGCAGCTGCCTCATTTGCATGCACAGGCTGTAGCTTCCGCACCGCACCCCCCACCCCCATACCTCCCCATCTTCTGCCAGGAGCTCTGATTGCACCTTGGGAAAAATAGAGACTTGGTAGCATAGGTATGTGCCTGCTGGTGGGCAGCTCTTCTGCCATTTGGCCACACCGGGAGGAGGCTGACTTCAAAGAGAGCTGGTGAAGTCACACGCAAGTGGAGACATGCTTTGCAAACCCTTGAACCAACCCAAGAAGCTAAGTTTCTTGATTTTAACCTTATTCTTTTCCTTGACCATTCAGTTACAGACAGACGTTAACCCTGGGCCTCAGTTATCTCTCCTGTATAATGGGAAGAGCCCTAGTACCTCAGCAGACTATATCTTGTCTGTCTTCCTGTCGCCCATGTTGGATACACAGAAGGTGTCATGGGAGCCAGGCTGAATGGCTGAATCAAAAGGACTCTTTGGGATCCTTTAAGATGTTAACGGGATTCCATGGGAGGCCACTTTTCCTAGGTCCCCAGTTCTGCCTGCTAGGTTACAGGCCCACTGACCTCTCATGGGCCATGGCCTTGATAACTGTGTGATGTTCAGTGGTTACCAAGGGTACCTGGTAAGTCTCACTGGCCACAGGTCCCTGGCTCTGTTTAGGAGGACACAGCCTGGAAAGAGGACTGACTGACACTGGTGTCATGCTATTGGTGGAGTGATGGGGCTGAGGCTAGGGTCAGGGGAAACGAACTCAAATCTGTGGTGTTGAGGTGACTTCAGTGGTAAAGTTCACGTAATCCAGGGATGGAGGCTCCAGGTAGCTAGTTGTAAGCTTTTTTTGGAGAGTGGTACAAGAATGCCTTTAGCAACGGGCTGTTTTCTATCACATGTACACAAGTTCCTGAAACCCCAAAACTGTGCTGAAGGCCCACTTTTTTGGACCAAGATAAAAGGATTCTGTCCTGATCTGGGCAGAGAACCCAGAAGCTTTAGAAAGGCCAGGGGGAAACAGGAGATTCCAGGTATCAGGGGAGCCAAATGCTTGCCCAAGGTCCACGGGGAATGACTCGCTTGTCTGAGAAGAGGTGATGCAGGAACTGCTGCTTAAAGAAGGGCAGTAGAAGGCTGGAGAGATGGCTCAGAGGTTAAGAGCACTGACTGCTCATCCAGAGGTCCTGAGTTCAATTTCCAGCAGCCACATGGTGGCTCATAACCATCTATAATGTGATCTAATGCCCTTTTCTGTCATGCAGGCAAGCACTGTATACATAATAAATAAATAAATCTTGAAAAAACATTTAAAAAAAAAAAAGAAGGGCAGTAGAAGGCAAAGGGGCCTCAACTTGGTGTGAAGCAAAGGTCAGGGGCAGAAGCAGGAGTGCAAGAGGTGCAAGAAGGTGGACAGGTGAGCGTGTGTGTGTGTGTGTGTGTGTGTGTGTGTGTGTGTGTGTGTGTGTGTGTGTGTGTGATAATGCATGGGGGGTGGGGAGGCGGCTGGTGTGGGTCCCTGCAGGTGTCCAATAGGGAAGTAAACCATTCAAAGAGGTAGAAATGAAAACCTGGTGCAGACTGACTTTGTCAACCTGGATCAGGCAGTTTATTCCTAATGATTTTTTTGTCCAGGCTGGCCTCAAACTCACAGAGATCCACCTGCCTCTGTCTCTCTGAGTGCTGGGATTAAAGGTGTGGGCCACCACGCCTGGCTCTATTCCTAATATATTTAAGCCCAGCATAAATTGAAAAAGGTTTCCTGGTGTAATACAATCTCCATTGCACAAGGAAGTGTAATTACATGGAAACTCAACTCAAGGTAGTGCCATTTCTTCCAAGAAGATGGGTTCTAGAGATAGGCTACAGATGCTAGCTTAAAGGCCTAAGGGTCTGCCCTGGTTTCAGCCACACAGATAACATAGAGGTCATTTGGGCCATTAGCCACCTCTGGTCCTGGATGGCGGAGCTTGGGAGAACCTCTGGCTAAAAGGATCATTTGGGTTACTAGCCACTTCTGGTCCTGGTTGCAGTAGCTTGATCCACCTGGCCCAACAGATAACACAGATCACTGGCTGTTAATCGTTTCCAATTCTCAGCTTTCTGGATGGAAGAACAGGTTTTTTATCTTTCCCATTGGAAAGACAACCCTATGTGTGCTTAAGATTTCTGGTTTCTCTGGAGATCTGTGGCCTCAAGGACCTTCTTACTATGTTCCCAACATGGGGCCTTAGGTTGCAGAGGAGAGAGGAACATAGGGAGTCTGGGGTTTTCCTCATCTTCTCACTCAACCTTCAGAGAGAGGAGTGTCAAAGGAGCCTGAGATGAAGAGGTAGGGGCAGGCTTCTGGGAATGCAGGGAAGGGAAGGGGAGCATTGTCTCTTGATGGATGCACCATCAAGACAGGGGAGGCAGGTAGGAGTAAACTGAATGGAGGTCACTGAGATTGCTAACTCATCCATCTGGTGGTTCCAAGCCTCTGCTGTCACCTCACACCATGGCCACCAGAGGCACTGTGGGGCTCCTGCTGGGAGGTCACTGTCCTCAAGAGGTCACTGCCACATCTCAAGTTCTTGATCAAGGGTTGGAAGACTGCATTTGTTATTGTTTTTTCTTTTCTTTCTTTCTTTTTTCTTTTTGGGTTTTTTGAGATAGGGTTTTTCTGTGTAGCCTTGGCTGGCCTGGACTCTTTTGTAGACCTGGCTGGTCTCGAACTCACAGAGAGCTACCTGGCTCTGCCTCTCTGAGTGCTGGGATTATAGGCATGCACCACTGTACCTGGCAGACTCTGCATGTATGATGAGAGCTAAATTGGAAGGGACTTGGCTCCTGAGCTACTGTCCAAGAAACCAATGAGGGAAGCTAGTTTGGGTATTAGGGAGCATGTGGAGGGATGGGTGGGTGAAGTGAGGCTTGGTCCTGATTTGCCCCCTAGACTTTCTAGTTTGGGGTAAGTCATTTTTCTTTGCCTTAGTTTCTTATTCTCTGTCTCTGTCTCTGTCTCTGTCTCCCTCTGTTTTTTGAGACAGGATTTTTGTGTAGTGTTGGCTGTCCTCAAACTCACTCTGTAGATCAGGCTGGCCTCAAATTCAGAGTTCTCTGTCTCTGCTTCCTAAGTGCACCATTAAAGGTGTGTGGCACCAAAACAAGGCTTTCTTTTCTCATTTTATTTATTCTCTCTTTCCCTCTCTTCTTACTTCTCTCCCTCCCTTTTTCTCTTCCTCACTCGCTCCTTTCTTTCCTTCCTCTTCCTCCTCTTTCTCTTCTTCTTCTTCTTTTCTTCAAGACAGGGTTTCTCTGTGTAGCCTTGGCTGTCCTGTGCTTGCTTTGTAGACCAGGCTGGCCTCGAACTCACAGAGATCTGCCTGCTTCGGCCTCCTGGGATTACAAGTGCGTGCCACCATGCCAGGTGCCTCCCTTTTTTCTTTACATTTGAAATTTTTATTTAACACAGTCTCTGGAGCCCAGGTTGACCTCAAACCCACAATAACCCTCCTTCAGCCACCCAAGTATTGGCATTACAGGTGTCAGCTATCATACCTAGCTGACCTCAGTCTCTTGTTCTGTAAAATGGGACAACCCACCACCTGTCCCTCTACCTGCCTGTTGATCCATTATTCATCTATCCCACCCACTCTGTGACTATTTGTTGAATGCCACCTCTATTCTGGGCCCTATGTGAAGTGCTGAACATACATGACAGTGACAAGGCTGACCCAGTGCCTTCCTTAGTGAGCTTTAGATCTGACCAAGGAAGAAAATTCTTAAATGATGATCACGGTGTGATGGCTGTTTGAGGACTAAACAAATGTGAAAGCTACTTCTTGCTAGAAGTTTCTCTTTCTATTGTCACAGATGCTCAACCCAAATGGGAGCTAGAGAGACCTTTAGTGTGTTGAATTTATAGCTCAATATTGAGTCCAACACCTCTGCCCCCTCCCTATTGTCTACCTCTCAGCCTACTCCTGCCTCCCTGTCCCCCTGCCCCCCACCCCAGTCCCCTGCCTGCAGCGCAGCTGTGCCTTCACTGCAGGAGGGAAAGGAAACCTCAGAGTCAGGGGCTGGGGTAGCTGAGTTGATTGCTGCTAATTAGCAGCATTGAACCTTTTCTAAGGAGGTATGGAGGAGGGGGGGCATTATGTGGGTATGTGGATGCTCTTCCTAAGGCTGTCTCAGACCCAAGGGTCTCCAGGTGTCCCCTCTGCTGTGCCATCCTCTGACTGTGCCCAGATAGCATCAGAGTAGAGGAGGAAGAGCTATGGTAGAGGAAGAAGAGGTAGATGGCTAAGGTGGGGGCCCTGCCACCTGTATTTCCTGGATCCAGAGGAGACAGCGTCCCATCCTTGGTGTTTTCCTCTCCAGGCTCCTGTTTGAGCCATGTCACTCAGGAGACGCCTGCCTTCATCCCACGTGTCATCACCGCTCCTTTCAGAGTTGGATGGCCATTTCCTCCACCACTCTGCCCATGCCTGTCTGGAAGTAGCCCCCTTCTCTAAATGCCCGTAGCACTGACACACAACCCCTAGGGCCAGAATCCCTTCTGCTTGGCACACACCCTTACGATCATCATGTCTCTCCTACGACAAATGACTAATTCTCTTTTGCATCACACCTATTGGTCTTTCGAGCATCCTGAGACAGACCTTTTTGCGTATGCTGCATCTCAGATACTGTCTGATGCTTAGGGGTGCTCTGTATTTACTAAAAGACACAAGGAGGGGCCTTTCAAAGAGCATGGAGGCACAGTCCCACTCCACAGATGAAGAAATGGAGGTTCAGGGAGGCAAATGCTTCTCTCAAAACCAAGTAGACAGGTTGGAGAGATGGCCCAGTGGTTGAATGCTTGTTGCTTTCTAGAGGACTTGAGTTATTATTATTAGCACCCACATGTAGCAGGCACCCACATCTAGCACCCATGTCGTAATAGCACTCACAACCACTTGTAAGTCTAGGGGATCTAATACCCTCTTCTGGCCCCAGTGGGCACCTGCATGCATGTGTGCATACACATATACATACATGCATAAATAAAACTATACATATATACATAAAAATAAGCCAGGCATGGTGGCACATGCCTTTAATCTCAGCACTTGGGAGGCAGAGGCAGGTAGATCGCTCTGAGTTCAAGGCTGGCCTGGTCTACAAAGCAAGTCCAGGACAGCCAAGGCTACACAGAGAACCCTTGTCTTGGAATAAACAAACAAACAAGCAAACAAATAAGCAAACTGCAGAGAGAGAGAGAGAGAGAGAGAGAGAGAGAGAGAGAGAGAGAGAGAGAGAGAGAAGAGTCCCAAACCAAGCAGTCAGTGAGAAGTAGACTAACTTGAAACTCAGGTCTGCTTCACTCAGCTCTTTTATTCTACTGATGATGGGGGAAATTTTGTGAACAACATGGTCAAGTAACTAAATAATAGTGAATGGTAGAAATAACTGGCCAAGCTGGGTGGTGGGGATGAACACCTTTAATCCCAGCTTTTGGGTGGCAGAGGCAGCCTGGTCTACAGAGTTCTAGAACAGCCAGAACTATGTAGAGAAACCCAGTCTTAGAAAAAACAAAACACCAAAACAATGACAACAACAACAACAACAACAACAACAACAACAACAAAACTGTGTTTGAGGCAAGCCTGATCTACAAAGTGAGAATCAAATAGCCAGGTCCTGTGGCACAAGCCTGTAATCCCAGCACTCGGGAGGCAGAGGTAGATGGATCTCTGAGTTCGAAGCCAGCCTAGTCTACAAAGTGAGTTCAGGACAGCCAAGGCTACACAGAGAAACCCTGACTCATAAAACCAAAACAAAAGCCAAACAAACAGAAAGGCAGGCTTTAACTGCAGTCTAGCTGTTCAGGGTTGTCTAAGTTCCTGCTCCTGCTTAGAGCAATGTTGTTTCTTAGCTCTGTCTGCTGTATACCCCTGTGTAGAACCAGGGACGCTTGGTCTCTTACATGTTGGAAAAGGAAAAAGGGGCCAGGTGTAGTGGCTCCAGCCTTTAGTCCGAGCACTTGGGAGGCAGAGGCAGGTGGATCACTATGAGTTTGAGGCCAGCCTGGTCTACAAAGTGAGTCCAGGACAGCCAAGGTTACACAGAGAAACCCTGTCTTGGGGGGAAAAAAAAATGAGAAAAAGAAAAAGAAAAAGGGGCTGGGAGCTGGCAGTCCTGACAACCTGAGTTTGATCCAGGGTCCCACAAAGGGGCAGAGGAGAAGCAACTCCTTTTGGTTTTATTTCTCTTCTACCCAGTCAGAGGGCCCGGTGCGCCTCTGACTTTGCATGAACTCATCTTTTATACATGAAAAATCACGAAGAAATAGGAGTACGTTTACACACACACACACAGACACACACACACAGACACACACACACGGAAATAATTTTGGAATTGGGAATATCATCAAAGAGTGCGGTGCATTTATCTTTATGAAAACTTACATCACCAGGGCTAGAGACGGGGCTCAGTAGGTAAAGGTCCTTGTTGTCAAACATGGTGGACTCTTGCCTCCAAAGCCTGATAACCTGAGTTCAGTCCTTGGGCCTCGCATGGTGGAAGGAGAGAACTGGCTCTTTGCAAGTGTCCTCTGACCTCCTAGAGTGTGCTGTGTGACACACACACACACACACATACACGTAAACAACATGTAATTGTTTTTTTTTTTTCCTTTTAATTATGAAAAAGAACTTTAGGTTGTCAATCTTTTCACTCTTGGAAGGAAACTTCTTTTCGGGGCTCGTGTCTGATTGCCGCCTCGTGCACCAGAGCCACAGATTCACCGAAGCTTTTCTGGCAGACTGGCGTGAAGGGAAAGGGATGCAAGAGCATATTGTGACCCTCTAGCTGTAGTGGCAGGCTTGGCTTTAATGTTTCGTTCCATGAGCTTGTCCCTTCCAAGTGACCGCTGTATAGGCCTCATGCTTGAGAAGGAGCTGAGGTTCCCCCAGGCCCGGCACCTCCCCACTGTGTTTAGCTCTCTCTCTCTCTCTCTCTCTCTCTCTCTCTCTCTCTCTCTCTCTCTCTCTCTCTCTCTCTCTCTCTCTCGCAGTCCTCCCACAAGAGACAGGGTGTCTGGGAGAGTGCCTCCTGCATCATGGGTGTGCAGGTGCAGTGAGCAGGGAGTCAGCAGCATGTTCACAGGTTTGGCCTGGTGTAAGAGCCACCGAGGGGCCCTTATCTTGCCATTAATGGTTTTCTAAATTGGTGGCAGTGGAGCAAAAAACCCAATTTGCGCCTGGAGCACGCATGATTACTATTGTAATAACCTCAGCTAATAAGAATATGACGTGGGGCTAGGCTGGGAGAGAAGACACATTTCTCATTAGCGCTTGATTAATTACTCGACATAATTCTTAGTTGTGGTGGCCAAGGGGGTGGGTGCTGCCACCTCTTCACCTCTCTTTAACTCCAGCATCTAGGGGGTGTGGGGTTTCCATGGTAGCTGGTAGCCACCAGGAGGGCAATCCCCACTCTCTTCCTCTTTCTTTCCTCACCTTCCTTCCTTGTCTTCTCACACTGGCCCCTCCCCAGCACTCCATTTCCTTGTCTTGTTTCTCTCTTGCAGTCCTCACACAGTCTCTTCCTCTCTCCCACCCTCTTTTTTTATTTATTTATTTTAATTTTAAAAATTTTTGACATCTCCTGTATATCAACCAGGCTGGCTTTGAACTCACTATATACACATGGCCAAGGATGATGCCCTTCAATTCCTGATCCTCCTTCCTCCTCTTTAAGTGCAGGGACCACGGGTGTGTATCACCTTGATAAGTTTTATTTTGGTGGAAGTACTGACCCAATCTACACCTGAGGCTTGCCGTCTCCACTCCAGCCTTCCTCTCACCCTTTCCCCTTATTCTCACAGGAGCCTCAGTGGGCATTGGGGAAAAGGGTCATTTGGGTGTTCACTCTGCCAAAGGGGCCGTGGGAACAAGCAGGAACTGTCTTCAGGGTTCCTGGCGCCATCCTCGCATGGTCACCCCGCTGTTCCACCACAGCCCTTCCCTGCCACTTCTGACATTTCACGGGCCATTGTTTGAGGCCTAATTGCCTGCCAGTGCGATCTGCGCTCGCACCTCCCTCCAGCCATCTGGCCTGTAGCTCCTGCTGTTCGCTGCAGCAGCTAAGGCCGGGAACAAACAGCGAGCCCCGGGCGGTGCTGCAGCTCTTTGTGCGCGCGCGCCAATCTGCAGTCGTGTACGGTCTTGTTCTGGGCCCCTCAGGCCTGTTACTAAAATGGGTGGGGTGGGCAGAGGGGATGCACACAGAGCCGGAGTGGCAGCAAGGCTGGAACGGGCGGTCCGGGAATTCAGGAAAATACGGAAGGCCAGGATTCTGCACAGTGGCCTCCCTGTCCCTCTCCACCTAGTCCCTGCAGCCCTCGCCTCTCCCACCCTCCCTCTAAAGGCCTCTTACCCCTCCGGGCAAGAGGAACTCTGGCTAGAGAACCATGTAAAAATAGATGTATTTCTGGATACGCAGCGAACCTGAAAAACGGCTGAGCCAGAGTCTGCTCCGCTGACAGAAGATCTATGTACCGAATTCCTCTTCAAAATCTATTTCTTCGGAGATTTATTTTTGCAGGGCTCTGGCGAGCCAGGGGGAAGTTCACAGCACCAGGCCACTGGGCGGCCGCCTGCTTCCTGGTGACCGTTTCCCAGCGTGAGCAATGATCGAATTAGGGGGCTGCTGATGGGCCCGGGCAGGAGCTGAAAAGTCCGGGCTGATATGCAAGAGGGATTTGAATGGCAAAAGGTCGTTCTTTCGCAGTTCCCTGGCGGGGTCGGAAGCCTGTGAGACACAGCACGACACCCATCCCCGCGGCTGGGAGAATAAGTGATGGCTATATTTATGTTTCCATCTAAATGCATGGATCAAAGCAGACACTTTAATCTATTCAACAACAGCCGGAGGATTAAAAAGTTGCAGGCAAATCACACTCTTAAATTGGTAATATATATTTGCTTGTCACTTCACAAATCATTTTACAGAGTGACTTCAGGCCTGATGGGAGATCTGAGGACTTGAACTTAGCTCGTGAATCTGGAGCGACACAGCATCCTCCCAGGTGTGGCAGGAATCACCTCTATTGCTCTATTTTCCTTGGCTCCAGCTGCAGTGGACTAACGAGGGTCATCGGGCTCAGGGTCAAACAGACAAATATCTCTCTTTTTAAAGATTATTATATTATATTATATTGTATTATATTATTTAAAAGATTTATAGTGTTCTGTCTGCAAGTATAACTACACACCAGAAGGGGGCACCAGATCTCATTGTAGATGGTTATGAGCCTCCATGTGGTTGCTAGGAATTGAACTCAGGACCTTTGGAAGAGCAACCAGTGCTCTTAACCTCTGAGCCATCTGTCCAGCCCTATTTATTTTATTTTTACTAATTTATACTGTGAGTTCGCAGAGATGCATGCAGTTGCCGAAAGAGGCCAGAAGAGGGCATCCTATCCCCTGGAGCTGGAGTTACAGACTTTTTTTTTTCCCCCAGCTGCTCCGTGTGGATGTTGGGAATTGAGCTCAGATCCTCTGGGAGAGCAGAGACTACTCCTATGCAGCCTTTCCGTCCTCAGACAAATGTGTCTTAATTCATCCCCATTATGACACAGAACCTGGGAGCCACCACTGGTGTCCTCACTTTTACAGGTCAGGAGACAGTCAGGTGGCTTGCCCTGACCATAGCATAGCATGTGGAAGCGGGTGCAGAGCCAGATGTTTGGCTCTTTTTCCTGCCCTTCTGTTGGAGCAGTTGGGAGAGAGTACAAATCCATCTCTCTCCTCTGGAACCCATGCAGGGCAGCAGAGAGGGGCAAAGTCCCTTTGTCCCAGGTTCTTTGCTCCAGGCTTCTTCATCTGTCAAATGAGCTACTGGGTAGCCCCCTCCTGGGCTGAGTGATGAGATGGCGAGGGAGCTACTCAGCACCCTGCTTGACACATGCTAAGAACTCAAATTTTCACTGAACTCTGAAACACAAGACAGCACGAGACAGGAACTCACAGTAGGACTGCAGAAGGGTTTGGGGGGGGGGGGGAACTTAGGCATTCTGCCAGAAAGAGAGAAGGCTCCCTCCTTAAGCAGACTGGGTTGTGAAAAGAGCTCATCTGCACAGCCTCGCTGTCTTTCTTTGGAGCTCTATCAGTTACTTGTGTTGTGGCTGCTGCAGAAATACCAAACAAAAGGAGCTTAGGAAAGGAAGGGTTTGTTTTGGCTTAGCAGCGTTCTAGGGTAGCAAAGTCATAGCAGTAGGGGCAGAAAGGCAGCTGTCACATTGTGTTTACAGTTAAGACGCAGAAAGCGGTGAAAGCTTGCGCTCACCCGTGTTCCCTCTCATTTTTATACAGTCCCAGGGCACAGACTGTGGAATGATGCCAGCCTGTGGATTGGTGATTTTAGCTTGGGTCTTCCATCTCACTTAACCTAATGTGGGATAATCCCTCACAGAGGGGCCCAGAGATTTGTTTCCACAGCCATTCCAAATCCCATCAAGTAGCCAATCAAGATGGGCCACTGCAATCTCTGAGGACAACGAGATGCCTGCGGGCAGGAAGTGTCTCTTCCAATGCCTCTAAGATGGCTGCCAGATAACTGTGAACTTAATTATGATGTCATCCTCATGCTAAATGACATACTCCCGGTGACAGTGACAGCTGACAACTGCTATGATGACAACTAGAAAGAATCATCCAAGGAACCAAAAGAGGTGGCCTCAGAATTCCTGGGGAACCTCTATCTACTCCCAGAGAACATGCTCAGTTCTGTCTTTTGTCAGCCTGTCGCTCACCCTCATTTCTCTTACCCTGTCTCTATAATTTTGGGATCCCTAGCATCTAGAGAAGTTGATTTTAGAGTTCATCACCTGCTTTTCCCATTCTTGGAGAAGAATTAGTCTCTTTGGTCTCATGCTTGGTCTTGTAATTGGTTCCTGAATTCTGAGAGGTAAAAAGGACTCAGTTTAGCAGCTGGTAACATTTGACTTGCTCTATGTAGTTCCGGTGGGGACAACTGGATCTTTGTCTTTATACATACACATATACATACATATTTGTTTGAGTGTGTCTTGTGTTTGTGGTATAAGCACACATGTGTATGTGTACTTGTGCACAGGTGCACACACAGGTAAAAAATGAGGGCCAAGTGTCCTCCTCTATCTCTCTGTCTTATTTCTTGGAGGCAGGGTTTGCTTCTTCTTGAACCCAAAGCTTGTGTTTTTCAGTTAGCCTGGCAGCCACCAATTTCCAGTGATTCTCCTGTGCCTGCCTGTCACCCTCACAGTCCTGGGATTACAGGGACACAGGACACCAAGCCTGCCTTGGTATGGGTGGATGCTGAGATCTGTGCAGCAAGTACTCTTAACTACCGAGCTCTCTCTCCAGCTTACAAGTGGATCTTTAAGGAAGTAGACAGGTCTCAGCCAATCAGAGGCAAAGAGCTAACAGCAAACTCATCTGCACACATTTAGATTTGTTTAATGATCCCTTCTAAGCTGAGGATCTACAATTCCAAGAGTAGTAGAGCCAATCACCATTCCCCTCCCTCCTTGTGTGTGTGCAAGAATGGGCAGGTGTCAGCGTTGGATGTCATTCTTCAGTTGCTGTCTACTTTGTGTGTGTGCTTTCAGATTTGTTTTTTTCATTTGTATATATGTGTGCATGCATAGGTTTAGTATGGATGTGGAGGTGCTTAAGGAGGTCAGAAGATGGCGAGGAGTCCCCTGGCATTGGAGTTGCAGGTGTTGTTAGCCACCTGGTATGGATGCTCAGACTGAACTGTAAGCAGTCCTAACTGCTGAGTGGTCTCTCCAGCCCCACCACCTTGCTTTTTGAGGTAGGGTCTCACTGACCTGGAGTTTACCAGTTGGTTAGGGATGCTGGCTAGTGAGCGAGCCTCAGGGATCCACCTCCCTCTGGTCTCCTAGTGTTGGGATTAGAAATGTGCTACCATGTCCTGCTTTTCTATGTGGATTCTGGGGGTCAAACTCAGGTTTTCTTGCTCACAGGGCAAGAATTTTATCGACTATGTTATCTCTCCAACATCCTGTCTTTCTTTTCCTTCCTTGTTAAAGTTTCAGTATATACCCTAGGCTGACCTTGAACTCACATCAATCCTCCTGACTCTTTTTAAAAAATATTTATTTATTATGTATATAGGGTAACACCTGCAGGCCAGAAGAAGGCACCAGATCTCATTATAGATGGTTGTGAGCCACCATGTGGTTGCTGGGAATTGAACTCAGGGCCTTTGGAAGAGCAGCCAGTGCTCTTAACCTCTGAGCCATCTCTCCAGCCCATGCTAGGCCTCTTTTTACCGTTTGCGTATCATCGATTGCATCCTGGTTTAGGCTTGACTTAGATCTCCATTAATCTTGAGTTATTTGGAAGGCACAGGATTTGTGTGTGTGTGTGTGTGTGTGTGTGTGTGTGTGTGTGTGTGTGTGTGTGCCCCAAAGGTACACTTAGGCCCCTCTGCCTAGCATTACCAGAGTGGTCCTTGGAAGTACTGCAGCTCCAGACAACAGAGCAGCTAGCTTGGAGAGCGTTGGGTCTGGTATACCCTTCTGCTAATCGCTATGAGCCTCAGGTTTTCCTACAAGAGCAGAGGCCGACTCTCTAACCTGCTCAAAGTTTAGAGGGCTCATGAGGAGCTGAAGCCAGAGGTGCTGTCCGCCTGCATTGGATGCTATTCTTGGAAGGGAAGGGACTCCTCGTCCGGCATCCTCCGGCTGACCTCTGAGGCTCTCGCGCTGGTGTCCAGGACCAGTTACACACTGGCGCGCAGTGGCTACACGTGCAAGGCAGGCGTTGTGGAGCGGGGCAGCGCGGGGAGGTTGCACCATCTGTTGGGTTGGAAGCCGAGCACAGGTGTTGGTTCGGGGCACAGGTAATTGCTGATGGCTGAGACCATCTCTCCTTGCATCTGGTACCGGAGCGAGGCGAGTCCCTGGCGCTGGAGGGATCGGCCAGAATGGGTCCAGCCTGGCCGAGCCCTGCGTCCTGCCGCAGCCCTACTGCAGCTAAGCCGGGGAGGTCAGGGTATTTATCGGATTCGTTTTACCAGCGTGGAAATCGAGAACAGGAGAGGTTAAATCTCCGGCCGAGGTCCCGGAACCAGTCAATATAAGGCCTGAACTAGCCCTCCGGGTCACCCAACTCTTAATTCCATTTTCCTCGCATGACCCCCGCGGCGTTACGCAGTTCAGGAAACATTTATGTAGAGCTCAGGCTCTGAGCTAGATGTGAGGTGTCACTGGCTCTCTGGCTCTGTTTATGCCTGGGCAAATCTACTTCCCCTGGTGGACACCTTAGGGTCCTGCGCTGCCCTGCTTTGGTGTCTTTCATTTGGCTACCTGAGATACTTGCATTATCTGATTTCCTTGTTTTATTTTGAGGTAGGGTCTAATGTAGCTCAGGCTGGCCTTAAACTCGCTTTGTATCTAAAGAAGACCTTGGACTTCTGACCCTGGGGGTTGTGGGCCTGCCCCTCCGCGCCCCATTTTGGAGGTACTGGGGATGGATGCCAGGGCTTAGATAAGCACTCCACCATCTGAGATACACTACCAGCCCAAGAGGGCAGTTAGTTCTTCACCTATTCCGACAGCTGGTGGTCCTTGGCGTGCATCCTGAGCTCTGGGTCTGGCCTCCGTGCACTGGTGCCCTTACCTGTCCCCTCTCTTCTGGAGCCTAGCGACACAGGCTCACACCCTCTACTCTGCACCCGCTGCTTGGACATCAGTGGCCCTTTGCAGCTGAGCACTTGACTAAATTGGCTTGTGTTTTCTAGTCTAGTTCCTCAGTGGTCTCCTCCCTGAAGCCTCCTCTCTCCCTTTCCTGGGCTGTCATGATCCTCCCAAGTTCCAAAGCTGCTCCCCAAAACCCCATCCTGTGGACTGTGGCTCTTCAGGCCTGGGCCTCGCTAAGCTCTGTGCTGTCCCCTCCCCCTACTCAGGGACACAAATGAGGTGTATGAAATTATGTTGACAAGTACCCCACAATGCTAATGCTATTTACTAACAAATCTAAAAAAAAAATAGCTACTGAATTATAACCTATGGGGTAGACTGTTTACTTCAACGACTCTGAGAACTTAAAAATAATTAAAAATTGAGATTATAATTACATTATTTCCTCTTTTCCTTTGCTCTCTCCATCCCATCTCCATATGCCTCTCTTTGTTTTCTTTCAAACTCATGGCCTCTGTTCTATCATTGCTATGAAATCGCGCGCGTGTGTGTGCTCCTAAAGACATAAATAAAGCCTGCTCAGTATGTATAATGATACTTGTACGTATGTTTTCAGGGCTGACCATTTGGTATTGGATAACTAATTGGTGCGCTTTTCTCCGGGAAGGACTTCTTCCCCCTCTGGGCATTCCTTAGCAGCCTGTAGTTCTTTGCATAGGGTTGAGGCTCCCCAGGTTTTCCTTGGTCCCCAGATAACGTTAGCAATTGTTATCCTTGTCCGGCTCATGTTTAGGCATCCGTACCGGAGAGACTTAGTGAGTGTGGCTTCTGACATGTCTGGGAGACACAATCTCAAGCAAGCTCCCTGGGTCTCTGGATCTTTCCATTGTTCCTGCTTTTCCCTGCAATGATCTCTGAGCCTTAGGTGAAGGGATTGTGTTGTCTATGTATCTGTGATGACTGGGCTCCACAACTCTGTATTTTGATTGGTTGTGGTTTTCTGTAATATCTCCGAGAATTTTAAGTTCTAGATGACTTTCATTACCAGTGGGAAAGTACAAAAGCAACACAGCCAACACATTTGCCACTTGTGAGTGTAACTAATGTCGCTGTCAGGACACACAGGCACATTCTCTTTCAGTTGGCCATTGATTCACAAGTTACTGATGGGATAAGACTGAGGCAGTGTCAGCCATCTTTGCACTTTACAGACTCTTAGTCAAATGAACAAAATGTCCCTCCATGGTGCTTCTGTGACCTTGGACTTTGAACAGCTTCTGTGGACAGAGGCTATGGCTCTCAGGTGTTCCGGCCAGGTCAGGAGATGACCTGTGGCCTAGGAAGCGACTCCATGCTCTGGCCATTGATCTCTATTGGGGGATGTGAAACAGCAGCCCCCCCTTTTGCATTGTGGAGCATGTCTGTGAGAGTGTGGGGTGCACTAGGTGTCTTAAAGAGGACTATATGGCTTTGTGAATCTATCAGCACACTTTTATTAGTATTATTTTTAGAAGGTGTCTTATATAGACCAGGCTGCCCTTGAACTCCCAGAGATCTACCTGTCCTTCCCTCCTCAGTGCTGGGATCAAAGGCATGTGCCACCACACCCTGCTCTAGTACACTTTTTATTTTTAATTCTGGGCAACAGGAGCATGCTGAGATTTTTGTCCTTTTAGCATGACTGGAGAAAACATTCACAAAAACACTAAATAAACGAAAAGGATTAAGGGTCTACCTCCGAGTGGGGCATGGCTCATGAAGCAGAGGGATGTGTGCGTGGTGTGTGTGTGTGTGTGTGTGTGTGTGTGCGCGCGCGCGCGCGCGCGTGTACGCACATGCATGTGCGTGTTGTTTGTTGGACCCTGTGATCCAGCTGTGCACCACGTAGGACAACAGCAATTTTATTTCTGAGCCGAATCAGGAAGCTTGGACTGATGTGTCAGAACGTGGAGGTTGTGTTCTGTGTCTGGGTGTATGGTTAAAGGCCTGGGTGACAACGGAGCTGCTTTCTCTCTGTAAAACCGATTTGTGCGTGCCAGGATAAAGTGAACTTTCTGGGGATGTTACCAGTGTACGTGGGCGTGTGCATCTTGAGTGTGTACCCGGATCTTTTGGTCTGTACATCTTTTCACTGGAGTGTGGGTGACCGTTTACGCAGGAGACTGTATTTGTGTAAGTGAAGGTGAGTCCAGGTACAAGTCTGTGATGCTTTTGCTGTGTCTGTAGTCACAATGGAGACTAGATGTGCTTTGCTCACTGTGTGCCTCTCCCCAGGTGGGTGAAGGATTGTGGCAGGTGAGTGGGTGAGCTGTGCAGACAGGTCCCTTGACGATTTTGCATGCCCAGCTTCAGAGGCTCCTCTTGGCTCAGTTGCCTCTGCTAGTCCCTAGCAGTTCTGCCTTGCTGGTCCACAGAGAGATCAACACCCTTCAAACCAGCTGCCATGTTGGCTGCGGCTCACTCGGTCCGCCTCCTGATGCCTGCAGTTGTCATGGAAACCAAAGTAGGTCTGCTACTGTCTGCCATTGGGTCCCTGGGCTAGGGCAGCTATGGGCCAAAGCCACCACAGTGAGGGCTGGCCAGGGAGAAGGGGGTGGGGGTTGTGAGGTCCTCTGAGTCTGTTTTTCTTTGAACTCTCCTGGGGCCTCTTTTCTGCCTCCAAACACAAGGTCAGATCACCTGCTGTCAGACAACTGGAATCAAAACAGCCCTGTCAGGAAAGGGCCCGAACAAGTTGACTTTTCGACACATACAGAATTCTTTTCCTGAAAGAAGAAGAAGGAAAAAAAAATTCAAGACATATGCTAATTCCACATTACTGTGCATGTCATTTGTACGCTATTAACTCAGTGCCTAAAATAAAGTGGTTGTTAGGAGAGAGCTGGTGCTGTGTGATGGGAGGGCTCCTCCTGCTTTTGTGGCTGGCTTTCCTAGCAAGCAGCTGCTCTGGGTTCACAGCACAGGGAGGATGAACAAGAGTGGTAAGCACCGAAGAGATCATGGATTCTGTGTAGCTCTGGAAAGTGGAGTGGAGTAGCAAACACACAGGTAGACCAGCAAGCAAGGGGCAATACATGCATTGTTAGGTGCAAACATGAAACAGAGTAGTGAGGTAGTGCAGAGGGATGTGTGTGTGTGTGTGTGTGTGTGTGTGTGTGTGTGTGTGTGAGAGAGAGAGAGAGAGAGAGAGAGAGAGAGAGAGAGAGAGAAAGAGAGAGAGAGGAGAGAGGTTAACTTGGGTGGGGAAGGGGCGGGGTTTAGGCAGGTAATTGGCTGGTGTTCTCATATCTATATTCCTGTATTATTCTGGGCTTGTGGTACATACAATGAGATGGGTGTGGTGGTGCACCCCTATAATCCCTGTACTCGAGTGGTGGAGGCAGGAACCCTTAACTTTATAGTGAGTTTAGACTAGACTGAGCTACCCCATATCTTACCTCAAAGAACAAAACAAACAAACAAACAAACAAACAAAACAAAAGTTACCAGAATGGAGCATGTGGCTTCTGGCTTGATTTAGTGGAGGTAGGAAGTTAAGGGGTCAGTGAGAGAACACAGAGGAGGGATCACATTTAGATCAGGCCCTAGCCTTGCCTCTGGCACTGACTGGGCGTGGCCTCTGGCACTGACTGGGCGTGGCCTCTGGTACTGACTGGCTGGGCGTGGCCTCTGACACTGGCTGGCCGAGACTTGGGGAAGCTTTTCATTTCCCCCTCTATGCCCGGCTGTAGAACATGACAGTACATTGCATTTCTTCATTTGACGCTAAGTTAATTTTGAGTTTTCTATGTGCCAGGAGGAGTCACGCACACGTCACCCAGGCACACGTTGCAACAGAATGAGTGATCCCTGGGACGCAGAGGCTCTGAGCTAGGAGGGAGGTTTATGGCCGAGCGCAGGGAGGAGGCCAGTTCTGACTGGGTTTTGAAAGCTGACCCTTAGTTGGACATGGTGGCCCACTCCTTTAATCCTAGCACTCGAGAGAAAGAGGTAGCTACTTCTCTGGGATTCGTGGACAGCATGGTCTACATAGTGAGTTCATGCCAATCCCCCAAAAAGACAAAATACACTTCTATTGGATAAGCTCCAGACAGAAATACAGACACAATGTGAGAGGACACCTGGAACAGCAAGCTCTCACCACAGAGGAAGACAGAGGAGTTAAAGGACAGTTTTTGTTTTTTTTTTTACATCATTATTGGAAATACATTTCTTCCTCATGTGCTATATCCACTTATTGTTTCCTCTCCCTCTCCTCCTCCCCGTTCCTCCCCCTCCCATCTGGATCTACTCCCTTTCTTTCTTTCTTTCTTTTTTTTTTTATTAAGATTTATTTATTTATTATGTATACAGTGTTCTACCTGCATGTACACCTGCACACCAAAAGAGGGCACCAGATCTCAGTCTAGATGGTTGTAAGCCAACATGGGTTGCTGGGAATTGAACTCAGGACCTCTGAAAGAGTACCCAGTGCTCTTAACCTCTGAGCCATCTCTCCAGCCCTCTGCTCCCTTTCTATCTCTCATTAGAAAACAATCTTCTAAGGGATACTAATAAGATAAAATAAGAAAACTAAAACTAACACATCGGAATAAGACAAAACAAACAGAAGGAAAAGAGATTGAGAAAAGGCCCAAGAAACAGATGCAGGCATAGAGATCCTCGTGTTTGCACACTCAGGAATCCCACAAAAACACTAAACCGGAAGCCACAGTAGATATAAAAAAAGATCTGTAAGGTAAAAAGAGAGGAAAAAAATAGAAATAAATTAAATAAAAAATAAGATAAAATAGCCGGGTACAGTGGTGCATGCCTGTAATCTCAGCAGGCTGGGAGGCAGAAGTGGGTGATCTCTGTGAGTTCAAGGCCAGCCTGATCTACAAAGCAAGTCCAGGACAGCCCAGGCTACACAGGGAGAAGCCCTGACTCTCAAGTGGAGTTGTGGCTGGCTTGATGTTCACATTTGTCTTTGGTAGCATGCAGAGTGCCGCGCTGCATAGGGTGAAGGCTCTAGGTAGGCACAGGCTCGACTCCTCCATGTCCAGTGAGTTGTTTAGATGTTGTTTTCAGCAATGGGGTCTTGCTGTCTGTTTGTGGAGAGCGACCTGTAGTCTTGGCAACAGCCTGGGTTGTTTGGGGGGTTCTAAAGGGGATCCCTTTGGACTAAAGAAGTCAAATAGATGTAGTCCGGTCCCAAGAAGCTTCATTTGGTGACAAGGGATGTCTAGTTAGGGTGCTGTCTCTTCCATTATTTGGCGATGTCATTTAGATAGTCTTCAGACATGTCTCTCTTAGGAAGCTCGTACCGTATTAGGTTTTGATAATCCCCTCAAATGGTCCTTCCTTTTGATTGTTTCTCCCCTTCTTCCCTCCCCTCTCCCCCTCTTCTCTCGTCACCAACTTGGTCATCCTGTTCCAGTCAACCCTGCCATCTGTAACGATCTATTCCATTTTCCTTTCCTAAGGAGAGCTATCTGTCCCCTCAAGTCCTTACTCTGTCCTAACCTCTGTGGTTCTATGGAATGTGGCTTAATGATCACCTGTGTAACTGCTAATACCCACACATAAGAAGACACCTGCTCTATTTGTCTTTCTTGGTCTGGGTTATCTCACCCAGGATGATTTTTTTTTCCTAGTTCCATTCATTTACCTGTGAATTTCATGACTTGATTACTTTTTAAGGGCTGAGTATTATACCCCATTGTGTACATGTACCACCTTTTCTTTACCCATTTGTTGAGGGACATCTAAGTTGTTTCCAGTTTCTGGCTATCTGAATAGAGCAACGATGAACATTGCTGAGCAAGTAGCTCTGGGGTAGGATGAAGGAAGAATCCTTTGGGTTCAAGCTGGGCCTTGAGGTAGATTGATTCTCATCTTCCTGAGGAGCCACCACACTGGTTTGTACAGTGGCTGTACAAGTTTGCACATCCCTCCAGCAGTGGATGAGTGCTCCCCTCATTCCACACCCTCTCAGCATGAGCTGTCATTTGTCTCACTGATCTCATCCATTCTAGTGGGTGTAAAATGAAATCTTAAAGTAGTTTTGATTTGCATTTCCCTGATGACTAAGGATGTTGAACGTTTCTTTTAAGTGTTTCTCCGCCATTTGAGTTTCCTCTCTTGAGAAGGCTCTGTTTAAAACTGTACCCCATTTTAGTTGGGTTATTTGTTTTCTTGACACATAGTTTTTGAGTTCTTTATACATTTTGGATATTAGGCGACTATTGGATGTATAGTTGGTAATAATATTTTCCCATTCTGTAGGCTACTGCTTTGTCTGGTTGATGGTGTCCTTTGCGTTACAGAAAATTTTTAGTATCATGAGGTCCAGTTTATTAATTGTTGATCTTGGTGCCTGTGGTAATAGTGTTCTGTTCAGAAAGTTGTCTTCTGTGCCAATATGTTCAAGGTTATTCCCCATTTTTGAAAAAAAATCAGGTTCAGTATATCTGGTCTTATGTTGAGGTCTTTGATCCATTTGGAGTTAATTTTTGTGAGGGTGATAAATATGGATCTATTTGGATTCTTTTATATGCAACAGCCCAGTTTGAAAGCACAAATTGTTGAAGATGCTGTCTTCCTCCCACCATAGTGTGCATTTCTGGCTTCTTTATAAAAAAATATCAGATGTCCATAAGTATGTAGATTTATGTCTGTGTTTCCAGTTATAATTTACTGATCAACATGTCTGTTTTTGTGTCAATATCATGCTGTTTTTCTTTTTGTTTTTGAAAGATTTATTTATGTATACAGTGCTCTGCCTGCATGTACACCTGCAGGCTGGAAGAGGGCATCAGATTGCAGGATAAATGGTTGTGAGCCACCATGTGGTTGCTGGGAATTGAACTCAGGACCTCTGAAAGAGCAGACAGTACTCTTAACCTCTGAGCCATCTCTCCAGCCCTATCATGCTGTTTTTATTACTATAGTGCTGTAATACAATTTGAGGTCAGGGATGGTGATACTTCTAGCAGTTATTTTATTATTCAGAATGGTTTTAGCTATCCTGAGTTCTTTTGTGTTTCCATAGGAAGCTGAAAATTGTCATTTCAAGGTCTATGAAGAATTGTGTTGGAATTTTGAAGAAAACTGCATTTAATCTGTAGATTGCTTTTGGTACGATGGCCAGTTTTACTGTATTAATTCTACTCATCCATGAATTTAGGAGAATTCTCTCTGTTTTTTGTTTTTGTTTTTGAGACAAGGTTTCTCTGTGCAGTCTTGGCTATCCTGGACTCACTTTGTAGACCAGACTGGCTTCAACTCACAGTGATCCACTTGCCTCTGCCTCTCAAGTGCTAGGATTAAAGGCGTGCTCCACTTACTTTTTATCTTCTGATATCCTCTTTAATTTCTTTCTTTAATGTCTTAAGGTTTTTATCATATGTCTTGTTGTTTTTGTGTTACCCCAAGATATTGTATAGCATTTGAAGCTATTTGTGAAAGGTGTTGTTTCTCTGATTTCTTTCTCAGAAATATGTAAGAGGACAACTGATTTTTTTTTTTTTTTTTAGTTAATTTTGTATCCAGGTACTTTGCTGAATGTATTTATCAGCTGTAGGAGGTTCCTGGTGAAAATTTTAAAGTCACTTATATATACTATCATATCATTTCCAAATTAAGGAACTTTGAATTCTTTTTTTCCATTTTGTATTCCCTTGATCTCCTCCACTTGTCTTATTGATCTAGCTAAGACTTCAAATGAACGGACATGGAAAGAATGGACAACTTGGTCTTTTTCCTGATTTTAGTGGAATTGTTTTGAGTTTCTCTTCATTTATGTTGATTCTGGCTGTAGGCTTGCTGTAAACTGCCTTGATTATGTTTATGTATGTCTCTTGTATCCCTGATCTCTCCAGGACTTTTAGGAGTTGACTTTTGTTAAAGGTCTTTTCTGCATCTAATAAGATGACCATGTGGTGTTTTTTTTTTTTTTCTTTCTTTCAGCTTGTTTATGTGGTGGATTACATTTATTGAACCATCCCTGCATCTCTGGGATGAAGATTACTTAATAATGGTGGATGATGACTTTGATGTGCCCTTGGAGTTAGTTTGTAAGTATTTTATTGAGAACTTTTGCATCTACACTCATAAGGGAAACTGCTTTGTAATTCTCTTTCTTTGTTAGGGCTTTATGTGGTTTGAGTATCAGGGTAACTGTAGCCTAGTAAAATGAATTGGGAAATATTCCTTCTGTCTCTAGTGTGTGGAATAATTTGAGGAATATTCTTTTTTGAAAGTATGGTAGAGCCGGGCAGGTGCATGCCTTTAATCCCAGCACTCGAAAGACAGAGGCAGGGGGAACTCTGGATTTAAGGTCAGCCTGGTCTCAGAGTTTCAGGACAGTCAGGGTTACACAGAGAAACACTGACTTGAAAAAACAAAACAACACAAACAAAACAAAACAAAACAACAAAAAAGAGAAAATCTGGTAGAATTCTGTACTAAAACTATCTAGCCCTGGGCTTGCTTTTGGTTGGACGACTTAATGGCTGCTTTTATTTTACTAGGTTTATACGTCTGCTTAAATTGCTGATCTGGTCTTGATTTAACTTCAGCAAGTGGTAATGCATTGAGAAAACTATCCATTTCTTTTAGATTTTCCAATTTGGTGGAGTTCAGGTTTTTAAAGTATGTCTCTGTGCTTCCCTGGATTTCCTCAGTGTCTACTGTTATGTCCCCTCTTCGTTTCTAATTCTGTTAATTTGGATCTTCTTTGGCTTTCAGTTCATTTGAATAAGGGTTTTGTTGATCTTATTGATTTTTGCAAGAGCAATCAACTCTTTGTTTCATTGATTATTTGTATTTTTTGCCTTCCTTCCTTCCTTCTTTCCTTCTTTCCTCCCTCTCTTCTCTCTCTGTCTCTCTGTCTCTCTCTGTCTCTGTCTCTCTCTCTTTCCTTCTTCTGAGACAAGGTCTCTCTATGTAGCCTTGGCTGTCCTGGACTCACTTTGTAGACCAGGCTGGCCTCAACTCAGAGATCTATCTGCCTCTGCCTCCCAAGTGCTGGGATTACAGGCGTGTGCCACTGTGCCTGGCTGTTTGATTCTATTTTATTGAATTCAGCCTTGAGTTTGATTACTTCTTGCTGTCTACTCCTTTTGGATGTGACGTCCTCTAATTGTTCTAGAGCTTTCAAGTGTGCTGTTAAACTTTTAGTATGAGACCTCCCCAGTTTTTTTTAGGTAGGCACTTGGTGCTATGAACTTGCCTATTAGACCTGCCTTCATTGTGTCCCACAAACTTGAGTATGCTGTGTATTCATTTTCATTCACTTCTAAAAAGTCTTTAATTTCTGTCTTGACCTATTTTTTTATTTACTAGTAAGTCATTCAGTTTCCAGCGGGTTTGTAAGATTTCTGTTGTTGTTGGTATCCAGTTTTAATCTGTGATGATCAGATAGGATGTTGTTGTTGTTAGTATTTAGTATTGTTGTTGTTGTTATTGTTATTATTATTATTATTATTTTGTTTTTGAGACAGGGTTTCTCTGTGTGGTCTTGCTCTCTTGGACTGGATTTGTAGACCAGGCTGGCCTTGAACTCACAGAGATCCACCTTCCTCTGCCTCCCCTGTGCTGGGATTAAAGATATGTGCCCACCATGTATGGTCAAATTTGGAGAATGTTCCATGAGGCACTAAGAAATTATGTTATTTTGTGTTTGAATTAAATGTTCTGTAAATATCTGTTAAGTTCATTTGGCTTATAATGTCCACTGCAGTATTTCTGTATCTGGTTTTTGTCTGGATTACATCTCTATTGGTGATAGTGGGGTGCTGAAGTCTACTATCAGTGTGTGAGGATCAATATGAATTAAGCAGTATTAGTGTTTCTTTTATGAACTTGGGTGCTCTTGTGTGTGATGCATACAAGTTAAGAATGATAATGTCAGTCAGGCATGGTGGCCCACACCTTTAACCCCAGGACTCAAGGAGGCAAAGGCAGGTAAATCAATGTGAATTCAAGGCCAGCCTGGTCTACAAATTGAGCCCAGGACAGCCAAAGCTACACAGAGAAACCTTGTCTTGAAAAACCAAAAAACAAAACAAGAAAAGAATTGTAATGTCCTCTTGGTGGATTTTTCTTTTGATGAACTATAGTGACTTTCCCTATCTCTTCTGATTAGTTTTGGTTGGAAGCTTGTTTTATCATCTATTAAAATGGCTACACCAGCTTGCTTCTTAAGTCTGTTTGTTCGGAATATTCTTTTCCATTCTTTTACTCTGAGGTGATGTCTACCTATCCTTGACGTTAGGATATGTTTCTTTGTAGGCACATATTTTTTTAATCTACTTTATTTCAGTCCTTATACTTCTTCCTCCCTTCTCCCCCATCCCTTCCAACACCCCAACACAAGGAAAGAGAGAGAGAGAGAGAGAGAGAGAGAGAGAGAGAGAGAGAGAGGGAGTGAGAGAGAGAGAGAGAGAGAGAGAGAGAGAGAGAGAGAGAGAGAGAGAGAGAGAGAGAGAGAGAGAGAGAGAGAGAGAGAGAGAGAGGGAAAGTTAGTGGAGAGAGGGGGTATAGTTCTCTTTAAACTACTTCCTGCTGGTTGGGCTATTGGGTTCCTTGAGGTGAGTCCAATCCTCATTTCATGACGTCTCCAGTTTCTCATCAAACTGCAACACCACCAATCAGGAGCAGCAGGTTTTCTGGGTGTTTTGTGCAATATATATATATATATACACACATACACACACACACACATATATTAATATTTAACATTTTCTCTGACTGGGGTATCCATTTCTTCTATTGTGTCTTCAGTGCCTGTGATTCTGTCTTCCATCTGCTGTACTTTGTTGGTGAGGCTTGCCTCTGAGGCTCCTGTCTTCCATCTGCTCTACTTTGTTGATGAGGCTTGCCTCTGAGGCTCCTGTTCAAATTCCTGAGTTTTATTAATTCTATTTCCCCTTTCAGGTCTTAAACTGTTTCATTAACTTCTGTTTGTATTTTTTGTAGGGTTTTATTTATCTCCCCCTTAAGGATATTTTTCATACTCATAAAGGCTCTTTTAAGGCCTTTGTCTTGTGCTTCAGCTATGTTTCACAATTCTCAGGGCCTAGTGTGGTAGTGTTTCTGGGTTCCACTGGAGATATATCCTTGTAGGCATAAGGTTGTTATGTAGTTTAAATTCTGATTTCTCTCTAAATGTTGTGTAAACTCTGCTTCCCAATTGTTGCTCTGATATGTCAGTAAAGCAGCTTATAGCCAATCAATGAGCTGGGGGAGAGAATAGGACTGGGCTTCCTGCCAGCCATGGGAGGAAGAGTTAGGAGAAGAAGTAGGGAATTCAGTCAGAGGACTCAACCACACGTAGAGGTCCAAGGATGGTCAGGAGGATGGAACAGAGGAAAACTACAAAACGCAAGTATTGCCGGGATGTTTGCTAGCATAGAGGGTTAAGAACAGACTTAAACTGCTCAGGATTGTGTTGCGAAGCCTTGTATTATAAAAGAGTCTCAATCATTTGTGTGATAGCCTTGTTAAGAAATAAGCTAAGAGAAACAAACACTGTTTTATAAAAATAAACTCAACATATCCTGGCTGTTCTTGATTTTTTTTTTTTTTTTTTTTTTTTAAAGATTTATTTATCAAGTACACAGTGCTTGCCTGCAAGTATGCCTGCCACCAGAAGAGGGCAGCAGATCTCATTATAGATGGTTGTGAGCCACCATGTGGTTGCTTGGGAATTGAACTCAGGATCTCTGGAAGAGCAGATAGCGCTCTTAATCTCTGAGCCATCTCTCCGGCCCTCTTGATTGTGTTTTTACACTGGCATCTAAGCATCTGGATTTATGAAAATTGTAATGCTAGGTGCTGATATCTGATCTTGTCTTCACTGGGTGGGTGTTCTGCTCCTTGATTTTGGTTGCCCCATCTCATCCTTAGGAGGGTGTGGTGTCTGTATGCTGCCTGGTAGGGAACTGTTCTGGGATCCTGCTAGGTGTGGCCAGTGGGGGATCCCAGTAAAATGTGCTTCTAGGTATTGGGAGCTGACACTTAGAAATGGGGATAGGTTGGGGGTAGGGGCTGAGGCCAGTGCTGAGGGGTCTACAGGAGGGCAGGAAGCAAGGTGGTTCCCTGGGAATGGGGACAGAGGATTAGGAGAGGCCACAGTAGATAGTCTGCTTAAAGGCTGGGGATGAGAGTCGGGGCTTGAGTTTGGGTTTTGGGGGGAGGATGGAGAGTGAGAATCTGAAGTGCATCTGCTTGTTTTCCTGGCCCTTTTGCTCCTCCAGCAGGTTTGGCTGCTGGGTTCCCAGGGAGTGACTGCTGGTGTTGGGGGCTGAGATAACGGGATGAGTAGGAGCAAGGGAGTGCAGAGAAAAGATCTGTGTGATTCACTGGCAATGAGGAGGGCTGCAGTAGGCGCTCTGCTACAGAGCTGGGGGTGACACTTGGGGGTTGGATTTGGAGGAGAGAAGCAAAAGATGAGGATCTGCATTTAGCCTACCTGTACCCTGGTGGGGAAAGGGTGAAGGAGAGATAGACCTGTTTTTTATGATCCCAAGTGTGGGATTGGAATGGTCTTGTGAGAGAACAGGTGAGGTTAATCCACTAGAAGACCAACCACCTCATGCAGGAGCTTGATTGTTGCCAGCTGAAAGATCCTCTGACCAGACTCTGGGAGGAGATATATAAACAAGCCCAGAACTGGAGGCGGGGCTTTTGGAGACTTCAGATAGTTTTGGCTGTTCATCGCTCCACTTTGAGTTGCTCCTAGAGAGAACCACTCAAGAGAAGGCTTCGGGGCTCCGGCTCCTGCTGAGGTTCCAGGTTGTGGTTACTCCAGGATCCAGCAGAAGAAATCCTGCTGATTACGCCAGGAGAATCATTCCTCGGAACAGATATCCTTACGGTTTGTTATTGTGTTCCTTAATCCTCTTTTCCTATTGGTTTGGTTAGTTGGGTTATAAGTGATGTATACTCGATTAATAAGTTGTAACAAAATATATTGGCTAAGAAAATTGTGCCTACAAAAGGGAAGCTGTGACTTTCCATGCCCAAACAAACTCTCCCCAGGAAGACATGCGATTCAGCTGGGGAGATGCCATTGCCAGTGCTCTGTCCTGAGAGCAGGTGACAACTTGGCTTTCAGGGATTAGATGCTTAAGACCTTGGTTTTGGCAGTCTAGGATGCCCAACTTATGGACTGGGAGGCCACGGAGAAAGTAGCCCCCCTTTGGATGAGCATGCTGCCGCTCAGCTGTACCTCTCACAGGTCCAGAAAATGGGCCCCCGAAGAAGTCTAGCAAGTAAGACTCTCTTGAAGTTTGGTTGGTGCCAAGACAGCCCTAGCTAGTGTCCCTGGATACTGATATGATGTCCCTTGTCATTAGGTCTGGCCTCCCCCTGGTCTGTACCCATACCAAATTAACCTTTGATGATAGCAGATTTGGGCCTTGTGCTGGCTACTTTTTGTCAACTCAGTACTCTCTTGGGAAGAGAGAACCTCAGTTGAGAAGTGATCTCTTTTAGATGGGCCTGTGGGCATGTGGAGAGGGGTTATTTTTTTCAATTGATAAGTGACGTGGGAAGACCCAGTCTGCTGTGGACAGTGCCATCTCTAGGTATCAAGGCCTGGACTGTATAAGAAAGGTGCCTGAGCATGCTAGGAAAGATAATCCCGTAAGCAGGACTCCTCTAGGGGTCTGCTTCAGTTCCTGCCTCCAGGCTCCTGCCTTGGCTTCCCCTGTTGGGCTGTAAGCTGTGAGATATAATAAAGCCTTTGGATCAGTGTTTTGCCTCAGTGACAGACATCAAACTAGAACAGGATCCACATGCTTTGAGTATGGCCATCTCTTAGGAGGTGGGACGAGTCTCTAGCAGTCTCTGGAAGGTCTCCTGTCCTTTCTAAAGCAGTGGTTCTTAACCTGTGGGTCACGGCCCCTCTCTGGGGTGGGCACTGAAGGACTCTTTTGGGGGGAGGGGCACATATTAGATATCCTGCATGTCAGATATTTATATTAAGATTCACAGCAGCAGCAAAATTATAGCTGAGAAGTAGCAATGAAAATGATTTTGTGGTTGGGGGTCATGACTAGATGAAAAACTGTACTAAAGGGTCACAGAATTAGGAAGGTTGAGAGCCACTGCTCGTTCTAAAGTGTGTGTGTGTGTGGGGGGGTGGGGAGTAGGGGTGGTGGAGTGGGAGCCACCTAGGAATTCCAGGTTACCTTCTTGATCCTTCCATATGGACCGACTTGCTCAGCTCTGGCCCTCCCTTGATGGCCACTATTGTTAGAAAACTACTCTGTGCTTGGTGGGCTGGTGCTTCTCAGTGCTGAAGTGGCTGAAGTGGTTTTGATTTCGCAGGAGTGTAGCATTCCTGCCCCCCGAAAATCTTCCCTCTGGGAAGCTCCTGAGCCATTAAGCCATCTGAGAGACTCCTATGAATCAAGGAAGCCTGTGTTTAGCTAGTCTGGGAGAACAGGACCTATTGGGTGGGCCAACTCTGCTGGCAAGCCGGGAACTGAAGGCTCCCTGAGATGGGCCAAGGAAACAGAACAAGAGGGAGCTTTCCTACACCACTGCATAGAGTCTAAGAAGAGATGGAAGGACCCAGGCAGGACCATGGACCCAGATAAGTGAGCTGTGATGGCTCCTAGGGATGCTTGACATCTATACATCATTGAATTCATAATACATATTTGCCTTTGGGGTAAATTCATACTCAGTGTCACTGATAGTTTTGAATAAGGCAATTTGTGAAGACCCCAGGAGGCACCCGTGGGCATTAAAGTTTACTGTCACTTTTAGCGGGAGGGAGGGTGTAGGCTTGGGGAAGAGGGTTGGGATACCTGTATACATGAAGTCATCCAGGTGGAGGGGTGTCAGGTGTCTGCCATGGTAACAAGTCCTGGTGTGGTAAGTCAGATGGTGGGGAGGTGAAATGTGGAGGTGAAGGGGTACAAGGGGTCTTGGGTCTGAAGGGGATTCACAAGGAGGCTTGTGTGTAAGGCCTGCTGCGCGGGGGCAGCAGGAAGTCTGGTGTGGTCTGATGTGCCTGTGATGTGTGGAATTATAAGTGTGAGAGGAGAGATTTGGTGTGCCATGCTCACACCAGACAGGCCATTCCTCTGACTGGCTCGTCGCTTCATCACAAAGATCTGTATGCTGGGCACTAAGCAAGGGACAAAAAGTCAAAAGCTCTGTCTCCAAGGACATCACTTGAGGGGAATCTAGTGTGTGCTAATTATATCGTCAAACAATTGTGTTTGGGATACTTGCTTCTTGCATGACCTTGTGAGTTATCTGCTCTTTGTTTTTTTAAATTAAAAAAAAAAAAACAAAAAAACAAAACCAGGTGTGGTGGCGCATGCCTTTAATCCCAGCACTTGGGAGTTTGAGGCCAGCCTGGTCTACCAAGTGAGTCCAGGATAGTCAAGGCTTTACAGAGAAACTGTCTTGAAAAATCAAAACCAAAACCAAAACCCAACCAATCAACCAACCAACCAACCAAAAAACCCCAAATAAACAAAAAATCCAAAACAGCAACACCACCCCCCCACCCCACAAAAAAAAAAAAAAAAAAAAAAAAAAAAAAAGCAAAGTGAGTCCAGGACAGCCAAGACTGCACAGAGAGATTCTGTCTCAAAAACAAAAACAAACAAATAAATAAAAAATAAAAATAAAATCTACCTTTAGGATTTTCTAACCTTTCTGGACAAACTAATGAAAAAAGAGGAAAAAAAAAATACATTCATGCTGACATAAGAAAAAAATGGGGAGAAAGGGGTAAATGGTATCGTGGGACTAAGGTAGTGACGTCATCAAGGTGCCCCATGACGACTGGGCTGGACATCCTGGAATGAAGGGGGAATTCAGTCCTGTGATGCAGCACCCCCTAGGCTGCTCTCTACAGTCCCTTGGCAGCTTTTACTGGCCCAGATCTGGGTGTCTCTTGGGCAGCGTGGCTGTGGCTTAGCTAATTTGAGATTTCCTCCCCAGTTCTTGACTGCCACCAACCCTCTCTGCAGCCTGTAGCTCTTGTTCTAAGCCTCCTCCTTTCTTTGTGAGGAAAAGAACAATGACTTTAGGGCCAGAAGGGACTTCACACTCATTCTCTTCATAGCCAGTAGAATCGTCAGTGGGGGGTGAACAGCCAGGATGGTGTGCTGGTAAATTCTTGCTCTCGTCTGACAGGGTGGTACAGGGTGGCTTTCTGTTCTGGATGGCTCAGGCAATCCAGCTGGCGTGTGTCCACCAGGCTGAGTCAGTGACCTACAGCAGGGGCCCTGTGTAGAGGTGCTGGGGCATGCTGGTTTCATGTCCACCTGGCAGGTGGCAGAGTTGTGGGCACTCTCTTCTGTTCTCTTACACTGGGGCCTTGGACCTTGCCCGGCTCCTCTCCTTCAGCACCACCTCCTTCTCCCATGATGCCCTGCCTACCTCTGGGGCACTGAATTGGCAAGAACCTAGGGATGGAGACACGTAGCCCTAATGTGGCTCATGGCTCCGGTGTTTTCTAGTGGAGGGGTGTGAATGGGTTGCTTTGCACACCAGCCACCTGGCCTCTGTCCTGTCCAGGGTGATGTGAAGATCAGAGGTGACACACACATGGCTTCTAGCACCTGGCCAGGGACTCAGCCAAATTTAGCAGCTTGTTTTATCTATCTATCTATCTATCTATCTATCTATCTATCTATCTATCTTCTGGGAAACATCAGGGTGTTGGTACCATCTTATTATTTTGGGACATGGTCTCATGTAGGCTGACCTCAAGGTCACTACGTAAGCTTAAGGATGATCCTAAGCTTCCACTCCTTCTAGACCTCCTTCGAAGTGCTGGGATTAGGGGTGCGTGCCATCACGCCTGTTTATGGGGTGCTGGGATCGAATGCGTGGCTTCACACACCGCTAGGTCAGCTCTCTACCAACTGAACTACATGCCAACTCCACGTACCTTATTTTACACGTAGGTGCCTAAAACAGACCCCCAGCACTCTAACGTCTTCTCCAGCCCCATTTTCTTCAAAGCCTTGGTCCCAGCTTCCTGAGAGGACACTTGGCAGAGAAGTGAGTCCGATGTATGTCTGCTGGTTTGCGGGCACCTCCGTTTAGGGAGAAGAGGGTCTTAGGCAGCAGCCTTCTGGAGTCTCGAGGATGGGGGATAGGAAGGGGTCTGAAGCCACTTCTCCGATTCAATCCTCACCTCCTCCGTGTCTGGGGGGCCTCATCCCCTTCTCTCTGACCTTGTATCTCCTTGGCTCAGCCTGTCCTGCTAACGAGCTGAGCCAGCCGCCTGGCGCCTGCCTCTCCGATGTGCTGACTCAGTCCCATGCCTCTCGCTTCCTCTGCCCTTGTTTGAAAACGCCAAGTTAATTGCTTCCAGCTCCAGGCTGCCCTGGTAGGGGCACAGCTCTCCTTTCCTCTCCGCTCCTTCACACCCTGAAGGGAGGCAGGCTAGCATCCTTTGGCCCCAGACCTGCCTCCTGTGCGCACTAGAGCAGGCTTTCAGTGACCACTAAGGAACAGTGGGCATGTGGAGGGGCAGGCTGGTACCCTGGGGCCAGACTTCCGTGTTTTCTACCCCTTGGGATACAGGAGTTGTCAGCTTCTGCCGGGATGATGAGACACGGCTGCGAGCGCTTGCTGATGGCCTCTCAGATCCCAGATCTCTGGCCAGATCCAGGTGTGATATGAGGGAGGAAGGAAGGAAGGGAAAGAAAAGATGGAGGAGAAAAAAATGGAGGGGAGGAAGAAAACAAGGAAGAGAGAAGGGAAGGAAGAAGGTGGGAGGGAAAGAAAGAAGAGCAGGAAGGAAAGAAAAGAATGAAACCAGAAAGGGAGGAGGGGGTTGGGAGGGAGGGCGCCAACAGACGTTCTCACAGAGCAAATACTCACAGAACTCCCACAGGATGGACTTACAGATGTGCTACTGGGGTGAGAGTCAAAATATTTAACAACAGAATGGTGTCAACTCTGACTAATGGCATGGAAACCCAGCAAGAGCTGGGCAGGGTCCTAGAGGCCTCCTGAACAGAGGAGTTAACTCTCCAGTTGCTGGGCCCCAGGGAGGTGGCAGGGCAGGGGACAGCCACTGATGGCAGCTGTGGAAGTGCCTCCCTGCACCATAGCATGGGCCCAATAATGGGACCTTTCATTCCCACCCTTCCTCCGCTTGTGTGCACGGTGCCAAGATGGGGCCTGGTGTCTGATGGGGGCTTTACCCCGTGTGAAAGGATGGTGACTGCCAGTCTGGAGCTTTAGAGTAACTGTAAGAAACAGACTAGATGATCAGGTGCACAGGGGGGTGGGGGGAGAGGGGTGGGTGAGTGTGGAGGGTTGGACAAGGGCAGAGCTATCGGAGGCTCCACGGGTGGTTCCCTTTGGGGTGTTGGGTGTGGGCGCTTCTGCCTGGAGATTGCTCCCTGGCTTCAGGTCCTGAGGGACAGGTAGATCCCTAGGAGATGAGTGCGTGGAGTGCTGTGACGATACATATCTGTTCAGTTATTTTTATTACTGTGACAAAAAGAAGGGAAGAAGACAGAGATAAGGTTGGGGTAGCTGTCAGTCAGGAGCCATTAAGGAAAAGACAGAAGGAAGGCCTTCCTCTGCATGTCTCCCCACGCCTCACCTCGTGTGGTGTCAGGTGGGATCCTCTGTGAGAGAGTTCAGGGGACAGGGCCAAGGCAGTGGGAGGAGACAGAAGTCCCCTCCAGGAGGGGTCACCCTATCCACTCTTGTATGAAATATAATATGCGCCACACAACAGATATGATATGGAGAAGTTTATTATGTGAGCATGTGGAGAGAGGGAAAGGGGAGAGGGGTATCCCAGAGAGAGAGAGAGGGAGAGGGAGAGAGGGAGGAGCCAGGTGGGTCTGTCCTTTTATATACTGGGCAGGGCCACGCCCAGTGGCAGGTAGGCAATGACATCACAGGTAGGCAGACTGGGGTAGAATTCTAACCCACTCGCCTTCCAGCTCCCCAAACCAGGAACTTGGCACAGACTGCCACCAGATAAAACCGGGGACAGGGTCAGTTTCATGGCTTGCTAGGGCCCTGGTGAGCTGCCAGTGTCCTGTGCAGGCCACACTGGTTCCCATCCTTCCACTGGGACACCAGCTGTCACGTGCTTTTTCCTCCTTGCTTTCCTCCCTGGGTCCCCAGCCAGCCCGCTGGCTTGATGAATTAGCCCCATAGATATTCCGTCGGGAAAGCAAACACATATCATATATATCTTTGACAAGTTATTATTCTCCCTTATCAGGATTCGGGTGGATCTGTGCCCGCCATTACTCAAGCTACACACTTGCTCTTCTTGGGACCAGGCTCCAGCCACATGAGGAAGCCGTGTCCTGCCAGCCCAACCCAGGCCCTGCCCTGGATGCAGGCTGTGCTGTGTGGTTGTGGGTAAGCTTAAGACTGTGGACAGGGCAGTGGGGTTGTCTTGCCACCGTCATGGTCCATTGACTCAGAGATCCTTTCTGTGTAGAGGCAAGGCGTGGCCAGAATGAACTGGGGATGCTTCAACCTTTGATCCTCTCGTGTGAGGCACGGGCTGGAGTTGTTTCCCAAGGAATGAGGTCTGGTTCAGGATTCACTCTTGTCTACTTTGTGGGGCCGAATGGGACCTTCGTTATCTGTTGCACGGGCCTTTGAGTGAGGTGCCAGCAGGAGAGGTCACCCCGATACCTGCTATCAGTGCCCCAGTTTCTCAGAGCCAAAGGGGCTCCTGGAGGCCAGCCCTTAGCCCTATGGTAAGGGAGGCTTGCTGGCCAGTGAAGGCTGATGAATGAGATGTAAGTGCGTATTAGCGCTCTCAGCCTGGCCATCGGGCCGTGATTTGTCATCTCTCACCCGGCACATTCCCCGTTTCCCCAGAGGCAGGCTCCATATTAACAAGTCCTCTACTTAGGAATATAAATGGGGCATCTGGAACTGCTCCTGACAGCCTGCAGGCTGCTAATGCACTCCGGCCTTGGGGGGAGGGGGAGAACGAGAGGGAGTGGGGGAGGAGGAGGGAGAAGGCCACACTGGCTCAGCTGGCTTCCCAGCTGCCTTCACAGGAGAAGGGCAGCACATAACTCCACACTGCCCCACCCTCAGACCCGATGGAACTGCCAGGAGCCACCTCCCCACCTCCAGGCTTGGCGTGACTTCTGCCATCTCAGGACACAAGGCAAACCTTGTTCTCTGATGGCCCCACAGGGTCTGGGACCTACCTGGTGTCTGCTGGCAGGTGGCTTCCTTGAGATCTGCCATCCCACGGAAGTCCCTTGTCCCGTTCTGGGACTGACAGCCAGTGTCTTAGGTGCTTGGGAGAAGCCAGGAGGTAGAGAAGGGCTTATTAAGGGCAGAAGTGACCCCACCCCTGCATACAGAGTATCGTGTAGCCCAGGTTGGCCTCCACTTGTATGCAGCTGAAGATAAGCTTGAACTTCTAGTCTTCCGGCCTCTACCTCCCTAGTGCTAGAGTTCTAGGCATGTGTTACCATGCCTGGTTTTAATCTGATGCTAGAGGGTCAAACCCAGGACTTTGGCTATGATATGTAATCACTATCAACTGGAGACGTGATTCTGACATCCTGTCAGCTGGTGGGGTGTGGTTTGGCCTTTGAGGCACAGTGTCCAGCCTCAGCCCCAGCACCTGGGCAGAGCTTCAGGGTCTCAAGGCTAGTTGCTCCCACTTCGGTACACCCTTAGAAGGCAGCCATTCACCGAGCCTGGGGTGGCTGGGTGTGGAGGTGTTGGCTGTAATTATCATCATAGTCACTAGGGGGCAGGCCAGGCCCGTGTTTCTCTCTTTCTAGGGGCAGAGGAAGGATACACAGAGATAGGGTATCTGTACTGTGTCCAGGCTGAGGTTCTTTGCTTGTGCATGTTTCTGGTCCCTCTACTCTTTGGAATTTGTTACTGCCAGAATTCTTCAATTCCAAGTTAAGGAAGAAAACTCTTAAAAAAAAAAAATTAAACCCACGGTGCTTTGGGAAGGCAAACATTTCTTTTGATCATTTAGGATGTATAACACTTATTTTTTATTTTTTATTTGTTTTTATTGTTTGGTTTTTTGAGACAGGATTTCCCTGTGTAGCCTTGGCTGTCCTAGACTCGCTTTGTAGACTAGGCTGGCCTCGAACTCACAGCGATCTGCCTGCCTCTGCCTCCCGTGTGCTGGGATTAAAGGTGAGTGCCATGACACCCGGCTTAACACTTATTTTTTACTGTCATTAAGAAAAACAAAACAATGCACGCCTTTTATCCCAGCACTCGGGAGGCAGAGGCAGGTGGATTGCTGTGAGTTCGAGGCCAGCCTGGTCTACAAAGCAAGTCCAGGACAGCCAAGGCTACACAGAGAAACCCTATCTCAGAAAAATCAAAAAGAAAAAGAGAAACAAAACAAAAAACCAGTGGCCAGGCAGTGGTGGTGCACACCTTTAATCTCAGCACTTGGGAGGCAGAGGCAGGCACAATTGCTGTGAGTTTGAGGCCAGCCTGGTCTACAAAGTGAATCCAGGACAGTCAAGGTTATATACCGAGAGACCCTGTCTCGGAAAAAAACCAAACCAAACCAACAAAACAAAACGTGAGAATTTCAAAGGTTAAACAACTTTGTAGAGTGGCCAACCAATGACTGGTCTAACATGAGGTCCAGGCCATGAGAGGGAGTCCATGAGAGGGAGTCCATGAGAGGGAGTCCATGTTTGACACTGCCTGGATGACCGGGAATCAGAGGCTGGATGGCCCAGAGACTTAGGATGGAAAAAAAAAATCAATCAAATTATTCCTAATGATATCCTTATATACTCACAGATCTGTGCCTAGCCCAATCATCGTTAGAGAGGCTTCCTCCGGCAGCTGATAGGAGCAGATGCAGACATTATGCAGAGAGAGAGAGAGAAAGCCCAAATTGGAGATCTCCATTGGGTCCGTCCCCTTGGATTTCAGGGAACCCTGCAAAAGAGAAGGAGGAAGAATTCTAGGAGGGGGGTTGTTGAGGACACCAGGAGAGCACGGCCCCCAGAATCAACTAAGCAGGGCTCCTAGGGGCTCACAGAAAGCGGACGATCATGAGGCCTGCATGGGTCTGTGCTAGGTCCTCTGCTTGCCTGTTAGGGTTGTTAGCCTGGTGTTTTTGTGGGACCCCTAACAGTGAGAGTGGGGCTGTCTCTGACTCTTTTTCGATTGCTCTTCGGACCCTTTTCCTCCTACTGGTTGTCTCACTCAGTCCTGACAAGAGGGTTTGCACCTAGTCTTAGGGTTATCTTGTTATCCCACACTGGGTTGATATCCCTAGGAGGTCTGCTCTTTTCTAAAGGGAAACGGAGAAATGGATCCAGAGGGTAGGGAGATAGGGGGTCGGGCTGGGAGGAGTCGGGGGAGGGGAAACTGCGGTGGGTCAGGATGTAGTGTATGAGGGGAGGGGGAAAGAGGCTTTGTAGAGGGTGAGTCGGTGGTTCGAATGCCAGGCTTGGCTCCACAGGGTCTGGTTGGCGTCCCGGCTCCTCTGTTCAGTTGCTGGGTCTCTGAGTCTCAGTTGTCTGATGTGTAAAGTTTGGGCTATAATACATATCCCATAGGGCTACTGTATGCACAGATGCTGTGAGGATTCTGAAGTGTTCTGTGTAACTCTTTACAATTTATTATATGTTTATTAGTGGTGTGTGCACCCCCACCAGGGCGGAACTCCACTCCCACCCAGAGCGGAGCTCCACCCCCACCCAGAGCAGGTTTCACTTGATCTGGACCCAGCCATGGGACTTCCTCAAAGCTGCCGGATGTTTCTGTTGTTCCTGGCCAGTTTTCGCTTTCTCACGTGACTAGATTTAGATTCTTTTAGGAGACACACCTCTGGGCTGTGTCTGGGGTGAGGGGAGGGCAATGTTCCTAGAGGTTTAACCTGGGGTTCCAGACTGATAAAAAAAAAAAAAAAAAAAAGGGAGAAAACTGGCTCCTGGAATTCATCTCAGCTTTCTCTCTGCTTCATGACTGAGGGTATATCCTGAGCTGTCACAAGCAGCATCCTTTGGGCCCCAAGAAGGCCTCTGATATGAGCATCGATGATGCAACATCAACGCTGTAGCTTTCGAAGGCCTTGAAACTAAGCTGCCCGCCGGGTATGGTGGCACATGCCTATAATCCCAGCACTCAGGAGGCAGAGACAGGCTGATCGCTGTGAGTTCGAGGCCAGCCTTGTCTACAAAAGTAAGGCCAGGACAGCCAGGACTGATACACAGAGAAACCCTGTCTCAGAAAACAAAAACAAAAACAAAAAACAAAAAACAAAAGCAGAAACTAAGCTGCCCCTGGGCAGTTTCCCCCCAGCTTCTTCCCAGAAAGCGTGGGTTGGCCAGTAGGCCTGCTGCAATAGGGTACCAACAGGCCCACGGCTATGCATCAGCAACATACTGTCTCCTGGAGGAAGATGCCTGCCTTAGTCAGTGTTCTATTGCTGTGAGGAGACACCATGACCACAGCAACTCCTGGCATTCAGTTGTAGAAGTTTAGTCCATTATCGTGATGGCAGGAAGCATGGTGGCATGCAGGCAGACATGGTAGTTGAGAGTTCTACATCCAGGACCGAAGGCAGCAGGGAGAGAGCTACATGGAGTCTGGTTTGAGCATTTGAAACCCCAAAGCAAACCCCCAGTGACACACTTCCTGCAACAAAGCCACACCTCCTAATCTCTGTTAAGTAGTGCCACTCCCTAATGACCAAGCATTCAATGATATGAGCCTATGGGGGGGGGGCATTTCTATTCAAACCACCACAGTGTCCAAGTGACCCATGATCCATGGGTGCAATTGACTCCTAGGGCTGTGGAGATGGCCTGTTTGGTAAGACCTTCTTCTTGCCTGTGCATGGTGACTCTTGTCCTATTCACATTGTCCTGGGGCCCAAACTTCTGCTTTTCATAAAGATGCCAGTTAGCTGATAATGATGGTTTGCCAATTTGACACACTATAGAATTAGCTAGAAGAGCATCTCAATGAGAGACTGTCTAGATTAGGTTGAGCCATCCGTCTGAAATTGTCCTGATTAGTGGGAAGACGTGTCCACTGTAAGCGGCACCATTCTCTGGGCTGGGGATCCTGGATTGTAGGAGCAGAGGAATCGAGCCGAGCACTCACATGCGTGCTTACGTACTGCTCCGGATGTGAACTGTGATGTGCCTCTTGGCTTTAAGTTCATGCCACCTTAACTTTCCTGTGGTGATGGTCTGCAAGCTGGAATTGTCAGTCAAATAAATTTTGTCAGAGTATTTTATCACAACAACAGGAAGTGAAGTTAAGCCAGCTGGGCATGCTGTTGTATGCCTGCGATGCCAGGACTTGAGGAGACTGGGATAAGAGGATTGTGAGTTCAAGGCCAGTCTGGGCATCTAGGCAGTTTGAGGCCTGAACTGCATAGTAAACATCCCCCATTCCTTTTTTTGATTTGTTTTTGAGTCTCACTATATAGCCCTGGCAGGCCTGGAACTTGCTATGCAGTCCAGACTGCTCTTACATTCAAAGAGATCCACCTGCCTCTGCCTCCCAAGTGTTAGTGTTAAAGGCTTGCCCAACACAACTGACAAGGCTTTTTTTTTTTTTTTTTTAAAGATGCCAGTCTTCATAGGGCCATCTTAATGACTTTTTAAAGATATGGGTGACTTTTTCCTCAATAACCTCTGGAGGATATTCAGGGTCATATTCTCAAGTCCTGGACGTGAGACTTCTACACAGTACTTTGGGAGGCAGTGGGAGGTGCCTGAGTGCTTGATTTGGAAGACAGCAGCAACATCAAACAAAACCATTTGAGGGGCACAGAGTGAAGGGCAAGAGCCTGGCCTAGACCCCTCCCCAGAGCAGCCTCCCAATTTTTCTCTCCCAGCTAACCACCTCACTTGGCTTCAGTGGAGAGGTCACCTAGGTTATGGGATGTATGGGAGAGCCAAGGAGGCAGGGTCACGTGGACTGGCTTCCAGGGCATCAGATACTTTACGGTCTAAGTGGGAAAGATGTCCCAAACACAACTTTTATAGAGAGTGAAAGTCTAGAGGGTAGGCATGTCGTAATGACAGGGCATAGTGGCGCCCTTTAGTGATAGCCATGGGATGCTGGAGGTTTGCCAAACTCCCCTTTGACCTTAATGTGGCTGAAGTGGCAGAGCAGGGATACAGCGGAAGGGTTTTCGGTACTACGAAGGCCAGGAAGGGCTCGGAGCTTGTTCTTGTAATTAATGAGAGCAGGGGCCTGTCTCCTTTCCTTCTCTGACTGTGTCCGGGGATCCACCAGACAGAGGATATGTGGGTACGCTCGTGCGTGTGAGCATGAGTGTGTGCATGTTGTGGCCTGCTGCTGGCCAGGTGTGCATCCATATTAATTAGGGGCAAATCCCAGGAGAGCAGCCGGATGCTGAGTTTACCGGGCAATCTGCTTGAGCCAGCTGCTCAGTTCCTGGCCACTGGAAGGAGATTTGGATTGTTAGCTTAAGCAGTGGGACCCGGATTTGTCCTGTTTGCCAAGTTCTGTGGTGTAAATAGTCCCACTGTGGCTGATCTCACGTTACCAACAGGAAGCTGACAGGTGTAGGCACGGCTGAGAATTTAACACTATAGTCCCTCCCCTTATCATGGAGGCCTGTGGCTTAGCACTGGACTAGCTCCGGGTTGCACTGCAGGCTGATTAGAAGCTCAGCAGGACCGTGCCGCCAAATTGCTTTGGAGTGTCTGTCTGTCTGTCTGTCTGTCTTTCTGGTATCATTATTGGTAAAGCATTTTCTGTGATTGTGGGGCAAGGAGACAAGTGGTGGGCTGGCCATACAGAGGGTGGGGGTGGGGGAACCCTGCCATGCAGCCAGTGCCAGGAGGAGATTCTACAAGGCCCCCGTGTAGCTTACCAAGGGCCTTCTCCCCTGTTCTCTTTAAATTGAATGTCCACAGCCACTAGCAGGGGCATATGGAACCACGGCATTTCATAACTGAGGACACTGAGGGTCAGGGGGCTACATGGCTGTTCTCCTGTGGCCACTGTGCACTGACTGGATGCCAAGACTTTTCCTGTGTCTGAGGCCTGCCTGCTCAGGGACCCAGAGTTTGGTCTCTTTGACATCGGTCTGACATAGAGGAGTCAGCAAACCGTTCCACAGGCACCTGCCTTGGGAAATGGCTAGGTGTCACCCTCTGCCTTCCAAGGGCCAAGCCCCTGTGTGCATGGTGCTGGCTCCTCCTACCCACCCACTTCCTGTTTGTCTAGGATCAGACTGTGTATTGCCCCTACAATCCAGCCTTAGCCCTTCCTCACAAATTTCCCATGACTTTCTTTTAACTGCTGCTGGATCATGAAGGTCCCTCCTGCTTTGCCTGGGACCTTAGACACACCAATAAGGGACTGGACACACCGAGGGAGGATTGAAATAAAAGAAAAACCGCAGTGAGCGAGACACCACGGATACCTGAGCTGACACACCAGCACACTTGCTTTATCCTTATCTAGCTCTTTGGGGGGTGAGCCCAGTTTGATCCCCACTTTAGAGGAGAGGTTCAGAGAAGTGTGATGCTCAACACCACACAGCCAAAGGCCACCCTGGAGGAAAGGGCTCATTTCATTTTATAAGTTCGAGTTTTAGTCCATCACTGTGGGAAGTCAGGGCAGGAGCTCAAGGCAGGAACTTGGAGGCAGGAAGTGCAGCAGCAGTCATGGAGGAGGGCTGCTTACTGGTTTGCTTCCCATTGCTTGTCCAGCTGCTTTTTAAAATCCACCCCAGAACCACCTGCCCAGGGCTAGCACTGCCCAAGTGGGCTAGGGTTTCCGATGTTAATCATTAATCAAGAAAATGTCCACGGACACAACCACAGGCCAGTCTGACGGAGGTAGCTCACACCCACGGGCCAGTCTGATGGAGGAGGCAGTTCACACCCACGGGCCAGTCTGATGGAGGAGGCAGTTCACACCCACGGGCCAGTCTGATGGAGGCAGCTCCTCAGCTGAGGATCCCTCTTCCTTGGAGGCTGTAGTTTGTATCAAGCTGATGAAAACTTAGCAGCAGAGCTCCTGTCCCAGCTCCCTGTGGGACCTGCAGCTTAGGGCCTGACACAGGTCACTGCAGCAGAGAGGATCCATAAGTCAATCCAGGAAGGGATGGGACTCAAACAGGGATCATAGCCCAATGTAGGAGTCAGGGAGGGCTTCCTGGAGGCAGTGGCTCTGCAGCTGAGACAGGAAGATAGTCTAAGGTGGTTATGTTGGGGCCTGGACTTTGATTGAGTGGCAGAGTGATTTTTTTGTATGCAAAGACTCGGAGTTCAACTCCCACCACCACCACCACCACAACAACAACAACAAAAGAAACTAAATTCTCTGGGGACCAGTGAGATGGCTCAGGGGGTAGCGCACCCAGGGGACCTAAGTTTGATCCCTGAAGCCCCTATGATGGAAGAAGAGAGCGAGTTCCTGCATGTTGTTCTTTGACTTTTGCACATGCCATGGCAATCTGCATCTGCGTGCGAGCACGCGCGCGCACACACACACACACACACAGACACACACAGACACACATATGTACACACCCAGACACACACATACATACTCACATACACACTAACACATAAACACATAGACACACATACACAGATACACACATATATACACACACACTCATACCATACACTCAGACATACACACACACACATACACATGCATACACAGACACATGCATATAAACAGAGACACATCTACTCAGACTCTCACAGAAATACACAGATGCACACACATATACATAGATGTACACATGCACACAGACAGACACACTTACACATACAAACATGTACACACATACACAATTACATGGAGACACTCATACACACATACACTCACAAATGTACACACACAGACACAAACATACACACTGATATATACAGAAATGTACACACACATACATACATGCACACATGCACGCATACACACAGACACACAGACACAGAGACATACACATATACACTTACATACAGACACACACATGTGCACAAACATAAACACACACACACAGAGATACACAGACTCACATACCCATAGACACACATATACACACATACACTCACATACAGACACATATATACAGACATACACACATATACACGTACACACAGAGATACACACTTACATACATATGCATACATATGCACATATGCATACAGATATACACAGGTATGCAGATACACAGAAACAAATACACACTCACATACACACTCTCACAAACACAAACATGCACATACAGAGACACACAGATACACACATGTACAAACATACACAAATAAACCCACACATACGCAAACAAACGCATACATACACACAGATACACATACATATACACACACAAACTCACACACAGACACACACGTATGTACATATACACACACTGACACATACATATAGACACATACACACTCACACACATACACACACATATACACACACACACATATATATATGCACAGACATACACATAGATACATACAAATATACACACAAACACACACACACACAGAGACACATACACTCACATACACACACACAAATACACACACATACAGGCATACTTACACACACATCCATACATACACTCATACACAGGCACACGCATTCACACACTTCCACACACTCATTCTCTCACACACACTCACACACGTATAGAGGAGGATGGGGGAGAGAACTGAGGCTTGGGTGAGGAAGATGAAGGTGTCACGAGTCCGTGTGTGGGAGCGGGCAGGAGATGGGTTCACAGTAAAATGCCTTGAGCATTGCACACGCGCTCTTGCCCTCCCTCTCACCACGCAGCCCGGATGTACTCAGAATTCTAGGTCCTTCTGCCTTAGCTTCCTGAATACAGATGGTAAGCCTGGCTCCTTGGCCTCACTTTAAGGGTGATCGTGAGAGACAGGGTTTAGTTTTTGTGCCCTGGAAACTCTTAGCCTGATTGAAGGCAATAAAATTTTCCTTCTGATTTTCTTTTAGAATTTCACAGTTCCAAAACTAGGTCCTATGTTTACATTTGTGATTCACTTGAAGTTAAAGCTTAAGGATTATTTATTTTTATATGCATGAGTGTTTTGTCTGTTTCCATGTCTATGCACCACATGTGTGCCTGGTACCAGTGGAGGCCAGAAGAGGGTTTTGTAGGCATAAGATTATTGTGTAGCTCAAATGCTGATTTCTGTACCCTCCATATCTGGTTACAATCCTTGTTCTGAGAATCTCCTGCCTTAATGTTGTGGTTCTAGGAACTGAACCCAGGGCCTTGACCACACTAGACAAATGCTGTGTCTATGAACTGTGTTCCCAGATCTCACTACTTTTTCCTTAAAAATTACGTGTGTGTGTGTGTGTGCATGTGTACCTGTTCAGAGTACATGCCACAGAGCATAATTGTGGTGGTAAGAGGGCAACATCAGGTGTTGTTTTTCTCCTTCTACCTTGTGTGAGATAGTCTCTTGTTCACTGGTGTGTGTGTCAGACTAGCTGGTGTTTGAGCTGCTGAATGATTCACCGGTCTCGTCTCTCATTTGTTGCAGGTGTGCTAGGATTATTGTGCTACTGTGTCTGGTTTTATGTGGATTCTGAAGATCTGACCTCAGAGCTTCACGTTGGGAGGCAAATGTTTTACCCTCTAAGATACCTTCCCAGCCTCATTGCTTTCTCTTGGAAAGTGTTTATGTTATTTTCCATTGTTAAAAAAACATTATTTTATCTCTATGTGTCTGTGTGGGTGTGTGCACATGTGTGCATGTGCCCTTGAAGGCCAGGAGAGGGCGCTGAGTTCCTTGGCGTTACAGGTAGTTGTGCAGATCCTCTGCAAGTGCAGCAAGTGCTCTTCACTGCTGAGCCATCTCTCCAGCCTCTAATTCTGTGCTTTTAATTTTGCTACCTCTTGTATGTTTTAAGCATCCAGTCTTGATTTTTTTTAATTTAGTTTGATGATCTCTGTATTATAAGTAGCATGTTTAAAAACATTCACCTGGGCTACAATTATTAACATTCTTGGGTTTAAATTAGCCTTCTTGCCTTGTGGTTTTAAAAATTAGTTATTCTTTGATAATTTCATACATGTAACAACAACAACAACAACAACAACAACAATAATATAACATTCTGGTTATACTTACCTACTCTCTCTTACTCTCCTCCCCTACTACCATCCCCCCTTTTATCATGTCTTTTTGCTTTGTGGTCCACACCCTGAGTTGAACCAGGGTCACCTACAGGTCATTGGTGTGAAGCTATCCATCAAGCATGGGCAACTAACTAGTTATTACATCACTGAAGACAATACTTCCTCTCCCCCACTGCCATTGACTGACAATAGCTTGCTCGGGGAGAGGCCAGTCCCTATGAGCCCCTTGAGTCCTGTGCAGGCACCTGCAGCTGTTGTGAGTGCATGGGCACGTGGGTATGCCATCGCACAAAGACAGCGCTTCACAGCCCTCCTCCCCATCATCCGGCTCCTCTATACTTCGTGTCTCCACCTTCGTGATGCTCCCTGGCACTGGAAGGAATAATGTGGGTGCCCTGCTTAGGGCTAAGAACTCAACAGTCACTTAGTTTTCAGATCCTTAACCAGGTATAAATCTCTGCATTAACACCTATTCCTGTAAGGGGCGGCGGGGGTGTGGGGGAGGGGAACTCTCTGACTAGGGCGAAGCATAAGCGTAAATATTTAGGAGGTGGTTGTACAACACAGCCATTTTGTAAAGCAGAAGCACTGGATTCACCCGTAGGTTTTATTATCTCCCCAGCCATGGGCTTTTGACAGGTCCAACATCAGATGTAGAGTAGGCCTCACAGCCAATCAGAATACAGACAGAAAAAAAAAAACCCACCAAAACAACAACAACAACAACAACAACAACAACAACAACAGCATACAGTTGGTTCCCCCAACACCATTCATGCTACTTGCACCAGTGAACACACCTTGGCTGGTAGGCTGGTATTTTAACATGAAGGTAAGACCATCTCTCCTATTGCTGGCATAGCATCTTCCAGCACTATGAAAGCTAGCCAGCAGGGAGGAAGCTTCTAGCTCAGTTCCAGCTTGATTTTTTTTCTGTGTCCTGCTACCACTGTGCATGTGTATAGTGTCCCTCAGCAATGGAGTTTTACCATAGAGAGTAAGAGGAAGGATAGAGAGATGCACAGGAAGTAGAAGGAGGGCCACCGAGTTTAAGAGTTTTTTGAGATGGTGTGGGGAAGGAGGTTTCTTTTTTTCTTTCAACAGGATTTATTTATTTGTATATAAGTGCTCTGCCTACATGTACACCTGCACACCAGAAGAGGGTATCAGATTACATTATTGATGGGTGTGAGCCACCATATGGATGCTGGGAATTGAACTCAGGACCTCTGGAAGAGCAGTCAGTGCTCTTAACCTCTGAGCCATCTCTCCAGCCTGGAAGGAGGTTTCTTTTTCTTCTTGGGATATCAGCTAAGGAGGAAGATCAGCTGCCTCTCTGAGCTAGCAGGCTTTCGCCCCTGCTTCTGGCTTATTGGTAAAAATTGAATGATTTAGATTTTGTTAAAAACAACAGCAGGGCTGGACATGTCTCTCAGCACCTGGGAGGCAGAGACAGATGGATTGATGTGAGTTCGAGGCCAGCCTGGTCTACAAGTGAGTCCAGGGCAGCTAAGGCTAGACAGAGAAACCCTGTCTTGAAAACCAAACCAAACCAACCCAACCAACCAACCAAAAAACAACAGCAGGACACCTGATGCCCTCCTTCTGTCTTGGCACGTGCCTGGGTGCTGTATCCATGCACCTGTTTGTGCATACATCATACCCACATACCACACATACACATCAAACATACATGCATATCCCCCCCCCCCAGCCCCCGACCACACAAAGGATAAATGATTAGTTTGAGAAAGACCATTCTTCTTGTGGTATATAGACTTGACCCTGGGAACCTTGGTATAAACAGCAAGTATCAAAAGCTAGGCTGCTGTCCCTGGGCTCAAAGGGTGGGGGTCTTCTGAGGGGATGCAGAGACCTCAGGGAGAAGGGCCTTCGCTGGTCTGCTCTACTATCTGCATTAGCTTCTCTCCTTCTCCTCTTCCTCCTCCTCCTCTTCTTCCTCTTCCTCTTCTTTCTCTCCTCCTCCTCCTCCTCCTTCTTCTTTTCCCTCTCTCTCTCTCTCTCTCTCTCTCTCTCTCTCTCTCTCTCTGTACGTATATATGTCACAGTATATATATGATGGTCAGAGGACCACTTTTAGGAGTCAGTTCTCTTGTTCCATTGTTTCTGGGGATAAAATTCAGCTCACTGGACTTGTGCAATGAATGCTTTTAGCCACTAAGACGTTGCTCACTGGCCCTGTAATTCTTGAATGAATAGTAAGCAATAAGCAAGAGGTTGGTGGCTTTTGTTCTGGGTTCATGGCCAGATGGCATTTTCTCCAGGGTGTGTACCTGTCCGTACATGTGCAGCATCTATGTGCTTTTTGAGAAAACTACAGGGAGAATGGAGGGAAGGGGACTGGAGGAGTGCCTGTTGGTGGTCTGGTGAGGCGTGGTGGGTGACAGCAGAGCTGGGGAAATTGAAGCAGATGATACCAAGAAGTACCTGGCTGGTTTATGTGGTAGGGCTTGTTGCCATTTTACTGTGAGACCAGGAAGGACTGGTCCCAAGGGGACTGCCAGCGTGTTTCCTAGATGAGAGATGAATTGGTGGACTCACTTCCCAAGAGGAGGAAGGTAGCCCAGGAAGCTGAGGGTGAGCCCTGCTGCAGAGGTGATGCTGGACATATGGGCAGCATGTGTTAGCCATGTATACCTCTGTCCCTCTAGCACATAGGTTGGTGTCCACAACAAGGCAATACTTGAGGCATTGTCGGGGTGAGTGTCCCAGGCAGAGGCAGAGCAAGGATAAAGAGAAAGGAAAAGGGAGTGGATGTGGCCACTGGGGAGCAGATCATTAAGGAGTAAGGGGGGGGGGGAAGCTCTGTCAGGGACAAAGGGCGACCATGAGAGGAGCATGAGGTCATGAAGCTGAGGCAGGAGAGCTCTTTAGGATGTGTTCTGAGGGCAAATATCCCAGAAAGGCCAAATAAGGAAGATGGAAGTGTAGTCATTATTTTGGGCAGTTTACTAGTCCTTGGTGACCCCTTAGATTTTTCCAAGTGTTTGGGCTGTGAGGGACTGAGGGGGACATTTTATTCACTTCTTGACAGGTGGTTTTGAGAAGGCACTGCGTTTCCAGTATCTGTTGCAGCCCTTGCTGTTCCTCTCCACCAGGTCCTAGTTCAAGCAAAGACAGAAGAGCCTCTTCAGGAAAGCCACCTGTGGCACTGGGGTGAGACAGTGCAGATGTGCCTCTCACAGGCCCACCCAGAGAGTGGAGAGAGGAACAGAGGACAGAGCCCACTCATAATCATAGCCACAGACCCCACACGCTACACATTTCCTGGCCGTTCTTTTTTTAAAAAATATTTTATTAATTTATTTATATTACATCTCAATTGTTATCCCATCCCCTGTATCCTCCCATTCCTCCCTCCCTCCTGCTTTCCCCCTACTCCCCTGCCCTATGACTGTGACTGAGGGGGACCTCCTCCTCCTGTATAGGGTTATCAAGTCTCTTCTTGGTAACCTGCTATCCTTCCTCTGAGTGCCACCAGGCCTCCCCATGCAGGGGACATGGTCAAATACGGGGCACCAGAGTTCGTGTGAAAGTCAGTCCCCACTCTCCACTCAACTGTGGAGAATGTCCTGTCCATTGGCTAGATCTGGGTAGGGGTTTTTCTGGCCATTCTTAACGGTTCACTGGGACCATGTAAGTCCGTGCCATGACTGAGGTATAAGCAGAGGAGACACAGACTTCTAGCCATGCCCTTAGGACAATTCTTCGGTTCCTCTGTTGTTCCTACTCTGGGATCCAGGAGAAAGAGTGGAACCATGAGACAGGACACTGGGTTTGGACTTTGGAAAGTAGACTCCACGTTTGGTTGTGTCGTGAGGGATAAATGACTGTTGACTTTATTCGATGAGATTTAGACGTCTGTGAGACAGCTAAGGTCTGCTTAATAGACACAGGCATTTCTTTCCTTGGCTGCCAGCTGTTCTGCAGATGTGGTGTGTCAAGTCTGGCTCTGGGCAGGCAGACAGAGGAGGCTGGTATGGAGGTTTCCAGGAGAAGTGTTTGTGCTCTGGTGGAGGAGTTCATGGCTGCTGAATTTTTCCCTCCCCATGAACAGAAAGAATTTCACATCTGGGGATGGTAAGAAATAAGATGGCCCTCCGAGGGTCGTCCTGAAGTTAGAGTGGGTAAAGGGAGTGTCACTCTGTGCTTTGCCTTTGATTAAAGTGTGTAACAGAATAGCACCCAGTGCACAGCACATACCAATCCAGTGTCACCCCTGGCCCTGAGGGTGGTGTGACAAAGGAGAACAGGTAATGCTATGTATTTTTTTTTCTGTGTCTTCTCTTCTTGCCCACTCTGCTCTCCTGGTGTACTGCAGGACACAGGTGGTGAGCCATGATGGAAGCCAGGGACATCTTTTCAGACCCCTTATTTCCCTCTGTGTTGTGTGCAGATTAGGGAATGGTCAGTATAATATTAGTGGTTCCAGATCTGGCTGCAGAGTCAGGCTGTGCACTGACATAATGCTTGGTCCCAATTTAGATCTCCTGCCCTCCCAGCCAGGGTTCCCAAAAATAGAAAATTCACAAAAGTGTTATTTAAGAAGAAAATGGAGAAAAAAATGACCTGTATCCCCAGTACTTAGAGAGACAACTACTTTTAAAGAGTTTATTTATTTTTTACAATTATGTGTGTATGTATGTGTGTGTTTGTGTGTCTATGTGTGTGTTTGTGCATGTGAACGCAGTGGTTACAGAGGCCAGAAGAGGGCATTGGGTTCTACAGAGCTGGAGTTACATGTGGTTGTAAGTGGCCTGATGTGGGTGCCCAAAACCAAAGTTAGGTCCCCTGCAAAAGCAGTAACTACCCTTAGCTGCTGAGCCATCTCTCTAACCCAGATAGCCATTTTTAATTCTTAGTTTAAATCTTTTCAGTCACTTTTTCTCCTCATGTGTGCATGTCCGTGTTACACATCTAGAGTAAAAAGTGTGGTATTGTAGTACATATAGATATAGAATACATATTGTATATGCATACAAATATAAGCACACCACGTATACGTGTATGTATGGCTCATTGGTAAGAGCACTCACTGGCTGTTCTTGCTGAGGATTCTGGTTCAATTCTAAACATCCCATAACCACCTGTAACTTCAGTTCCAGAAACCTGATGGCTTCTTCTGGCCTGGTATGGTGCACGGACGTACATGCAGGCAAGACACTCATGCACATAAAATAAATAAATGGACCTGAGCAAGAATATATATTAGGTAAAGATTATATACTACTATTTATGGATATATCATTTTCTATGCATGCCCATAAAATACTAAAAGGAAAAGGAACTCATACATGTTGTCTTGTGTCTTGATTTTTCCCACTGAAATCCTAAGCTGGACTCCACATGATTATGTATTATGTTCCATCTGATATGTGACTTGACTAAAATCCTTTATGGTTGAACAAGTTCCCAGCTATCTATTCCGACCGTACAAGCCATTCCTGGTTCTTGCTGTTGGCTCATGTTTACCTGTCATAGGTGATTTTTTAAAAATAAAGTACCCCCCCCCCATATGTGGAATTCTGGTGTCTAAAAGTAATATATTTTCTTCTGTCATGCTAGGGACTGAACCCAAAGGCCTCACACATGTTAGGCAAACTATACCCTTAACCCTTAGAAACAAACACACACACACACACACACACACACACACACACACACACACACACACACACCCCAACAACCCCTTTTATTGGGGGCTGGAGAGATGACACAGCAGCTAAGAGCACTGGCTGCTCTTCCAGAGGTTCCAGGTTCAATCTCTAGAACCCATGTAAGAGCTCTTAACTGTCTGTAACTCCAGTTCTAGGGGGATCTGGTACTCTCAAACCGACGTATATGTAGGCAAAACACCAATGCATTTATTAAAAATAAATAAATCTTAGGGAAAAAAAAAAAAAAAACCAACACCTTTGATAAATTGCCTAGGTTGGCCCTGACCTCACTCTGTAACCTGGAAAGACCTTGAACTAGTGGTCCTCCTGCCTCAACATTTGGAGTAGCATAGTCTAAAGTAGGGAAAAAAAAATGCTAAAACTTTTACTGTGTTCTGACAAGCGCTCTCTTAATGGCTGTGCTAATGGAAAGCTCCATCCTGGGTGAAGGAGGAAACTCCTTTTTCTTGGACAGGACTAGGTAGTAGCATTTCCTGAGAAGGGAGGAGTCCTTTCCTCCAGAGTTGTGCCTGGGACATAGACCAAGCTGGACCAAGCCTGTACCTGCCTGCAATGTTCTAGTATTAATGAGATGGGTGGGACTCAGGTGAGGAGAGGGCAGTATCGGTCACTGGCTGGGGTGGAGGGTAATGCCAGCTCCCTCTGCCCTCTGACACTCTGTTGGGATAGTCTGACTACTGGTATGATCACATGAGCCTCTTTCTGGTCAGGTGAGTCGTGTCAATGGAGTACCAGAGATGGGTCCTGGGAGATGAGGTGGTTTGGTTGGGGGGTGGGGGTGGGGAGTGGGGTGGGAGGGGTGGAGCAAAGGCAGACTCCACCCATCCTGTCTCCAGGAGCTGTGGCAAAAGCAAATATTTGGAGGCTGGGATTGCTTAGCTCTCTCCTTGGAATCGGCAGACTCTCGGAGGCTGGGATTAATTTGAAGAAATTTACTAGTAGAGTTTGTGGCAGATAAAACAGTTTGCTTATTTCACACTTGTATGGCCACCTGCTAGGAACTGTTTGTTCAGTTTCGAATTCTTTAATTAAAATCAACATAAAACAGATTGAAAACATCCCAAGGAGGGGATGCTTCGTTTGCTGGAGGATATTGCAGAAAGATGTAGTAAAGTGGTTTAAAAAAAAAAAAAACCAAAAAAACAAAAATACGCTTTGCCACCAAATAAGCTGGCAGGTATGAAATCGCAGGGTGAGTGGGTTCGGGATTGCACATGTATGTCTGCGCTGAAGTTGATGAAGTTGCAGTCAGGAATCGCAGGGACCGCCCGCAAGACCTCTTTCAGCTTTAGGAGTTTCTTTGAAAAATGAGGTGGCTCATGCTTCAGCACTTTGGGAAGAAGGATGGACTTTGCATCTTTTTTTCCCCATCAAATATCCTGGTTACTCTGTGCCTGACATGGTGATCAGCGTGCAGTCCTTGCCTTCTGGAAGTTCAGAATCCAGTAAAGCCAGATGGCGAGGTAGAGGCCACAGCCTGGATGGCCATGATGCTGCAGGAAGGGAACCGAGAGCTAACAGCTGTGGGAGCCAGGGGCTCAGCAGAAGATGGGAGGGGCTCTGGCCAGCCTTCCAATAGATAACTTCTACCTCAGCTGAAATCTGATGAGCAGATGGAAACAGAAAGGGAAGAGAGGGGGCCAGTGGGAGGAGGGGCTGGAGAAGGTAATGGGTGGATAAATATGAGCCAAGTATTACACACACACACACACACACGCACACGCATGCACGCACGCACGCACGCGCGCGCACGAACACACACACACGGGTGCAGATGCCATAATGAAGCCCATTATTTTGTTTTTTTGTTTTTGTTTACATTTATAAATTAGTTTAGCTTTACCTGTATGGGTGCTTTGCCAGTGTGCTGTGCCAGAGGAGGCCAGAAGAGGGAGGCAAATCGCTTGGAGCTGGAATTCCAAGTGGTGTGAGCCTCCCTTCTCCTACAAGGGTGCCTGGAACTGAACTTGGGTCCCCTGGAAGAGCAACAAGTAAGTGCTCTCAATCGCTGAGCCATCTCTCCATCTCTTTTTTAAAATAAATGTTTACCAGACAGGGTTTCTCTGTGTAGCCTTAGCTGTCCTGTAGACCAGGCTGGCCTTGAACTCACAGCAATCTGCCTGCCTCTGCCTCCCAAGTGCTGGGATTAAAGGTGTGTGCCACCACACCCAGCCCAGCTCAGTCCTTTATTCTTGATCCACTGGCTTGCTGTAGCAAAAAAAGCCCTTTGCTGTAAGGGCAAACTGGTTAAGACAGTTGAAGAGGCTTGTCTATTTTGAGGCATTTCATCCATTTTGGCTTGGACTCAAGCCACGGATCCCCTGGACCTGACTGCCATCTTTCTTCAGGCCCTACTGGCTTCTAGGAAGCCAGAAACAGAAGCAGCTGCCCTTGTGGGAACGCTCCGCCCACTCTGTTCCTTTCCTTTATTAAGCCCTGCTCTTTTAGGCTCTTGCAGAGACTGCAGACACAGCTGGGCACAAGTACTGCCTGTCTGAGGTCTTGGGTATGGGGAGGCCAGCCACACTGGCTGTGGTCAGGGCTTGTTTCTAGATTCCTGCTCTGAACTGCTGATTTTGAATTATATTTGGTTCCCAAAACCTATCTGCTTGAAGTACCGGCAAAGGTACGACACTTAGAATCGGTGACGGGGCATTGGTTCTGATTTTGCTCCTTGGCAGTCTTGAGCAAGTGTCTGGGGGACTTTATGGCCTTCAGCTTCCTCATTGTTGGCGAGTCTCAACTTGTAGAGCCATCAGAGGTTGTCACAGTGTAGCTACCCTAGGAACCCCCTCACCGCTCCTTCTTGCCCAGGCATCTGGACCCATCCTGGAAATAGCAGCTGAAATGCTACATCCTTCTCCTAGGACCTAGGCAGACCTCTGGGAAAGCTCTTTCTACTTTTCCCCAGCGTAGTGGGATGAGAGCCTCCTGTCACTTCTTTGTAGCTTGGCGCTCCTGGTCCCCATGGAGTTGGCAGGTGGTAGGTAAGCTTGTTGGCCACAAGAGTGTGGTCAACTTCCTAGATCCAGGCGGAGGCACTTTCATTCTGTCCTTCTGACTGCTCTCTCACTGCCCCTGTAGCAGGCTCGAACAGGCTTCAGCCTCTCCTCCAGCTCACAAGGACTCCACATGCGGTGTCCATGGTCAGGTTCTTAGCCTTACATGTCAGTGCTACATAGTGTTTGGAATTCCTCTCCGTGGTGGCCTTCGTAAAGCATGGACCACAAAGAACGCAGTGGATTGGTTGTAGATTGGCAGCTAGCCAGAACCTTTGGCTAGAGACATCCTGTTGGTGGCTGCTCATAGGCTGCCCCCCACCCCTAACCCCCGGCCCACTCCTCCCAGAACTCTTTGACACTGTCTAGGCTCCAGTTTCCACATCTAGAAAAGGGGAGGGGTGAGACTTTCAGACCTTCCGTGGGCAGATCTTTTTGCTAGTCTGAACGATCATGACCATCACATGCTAGGCGCTCCTGAAGGTCCCTGTGGAGCTGATGCAAATGCCCAGCAGCACCTCAGGAACCTGCACATCTGCCTGAAAGGCCCCACATCTCGTCTCCAGGCACTTACCTTTTATGTCAGAGGCTTCTTCGAGAAGCTACATGATTCAGACATGAGTGTAGGTTAGCTTAGGTGTGGAGCGAGAAGGGACCACCCTTACCTTGCTTCAGAATGAGCAGTTCAGGGCCTGGCAGTGGTGGTGCACGCCTTTAATCCCAGTAGTCAGGAGTCAGGGGCAGGCAGATCACTGTGAGTTCCAGGCCAGCCTGGTCTACAACGCGAGTTCAGGACAGCCAAGGCTACACAGAGAAACCCTGTCTCGAAAAACAAACAAAACAGAATGAGCAGCTCGGATAAGAGAACGCACTTTGGATTCTGGAGAGCAGGGTTGAATGCCTGCTTGGCTCCTCCGCTTCCTTCTCTCCCTTTCTTCCTCTTCTTTCTTCCTCCTTCCTTCCCCATCTGTGTCTTCCTTCCAGTTTTTGGGGCTGGTCTCGAACTTGTGATCTTTCTGCTTTGACTTTGAATGCTGAGATTGCAGGTGTGCACCATCATGTGTGCCCAGCTCTGCGGTTTCTTTTTGTTCTTTTAGTTTGTGTGTGTATGTGTGTGTGTGTGTGTGTGTGTGTGTGTGCTTGCATGTATGTTCATGTGTGAGTTTGGATATGTGCACGCCACAGTGTGTGTGTGTAGGAGTCAAAGGACAAGCTCAGCTGTGGGTTCTTGCTTCCCAGTTTGTTTGAGACTAGAGAAAGGGCTACTCTTGACTCTGCCTGTTACAGTGCAACTGGGATTACACATGTGTGTTCTACTGCGTCCAGCTTTTACATGGATTCTGAACTCACATCTTCGTCCTCGTGTGACAAGCACTTTACCGGCCGAGCCATCTCCGGAGCCCTGTCATTTTCTGCTGTGAGACAGAAAGTGAGTCACTTGGGGGCTGCAATCTTAGTTCCCGGTCTGTGCAAAGTGAGTTAGGACTCCTCACCTTGAAGACTACATGAGAAAGGAGGCGTCTCCAGAGCAAGCACTGAGCTTGTGGGCCACGCTGCTGTGTACCCTGATCAGCTCTACTCCTCGAACCGTCTCCAAAGTGAAACTCACGTTATTCATTTTGCTTCTTTGTTTGCTTGTTATCAGATGACCTCCCAGGGAGGCAGAGAGGGTTTGGTGGCTAGGCCCTGACTCCAGGCCTGCCTGACATGAGACCTGGCTCACTTCTAAAGCCTCATGGCCTTCAGATCCAGCCCCCTGCCTCCCTGACATCTTTGTGTCTGGCTGGGACCCCATAGCATGGGACAGTCATTCTGAGCCTTCAGTCTTAGCCATAGCCCCAGCTCCTGGTTCCCCATTTCTGCTCCCCAGTGTCCGCTCCTTGGCCAAGGGGCTCACTCAGGAGCCCATCTCTTTGTGGCGTTGATTAGAGGCCTCTTCCCACAACATCAAAGCTTCAATTAACGCGGGCTGCTCGCAACCCTCTTGCAAAACTCTGATAAGAATAGAATTTTCTCCTGGAAAATGGATTTTTATTTAGTTGTGTGTACTGTTGGTTAAATGACCTACTCTATACACCAGCGCTGAGATTCTGGGGACAATTAGGGGGCTCGTCAGGAACTGGTTATCTGAAGGAAACAGGCGCAGGCTGTTTAGCTGTCTAATATCCTGGTGGGGGTGGGGGGCAGAGGCAAATTAAAAACAGGCTTCCCCTCTTCTCCAGATGTGGGAATGGGGTGCTGAGCTGAGATGGGACTCTGTGGGAGGTGTGTGTGGCTGGGTGGTGGCTTCCAGCCTTGGGTCTAGATGACTGCTCTCATTCTGTCTCTCTCCGTGTGTGTGTGTGTGTGTGTGTGTGTGTGTGTGTGTGTGTGTGTGTGTAAATGCATGTGTTCCATATAGGTACTGTCCAAAGTAGATACAGTCTGGCTTGAAGAGGAGTGCATAGAGCAGAGATGGGATTCTAGAGTTAGGGAGCATGGCTGGCTAAAGATGGTGGCTCTTTCTTAAGTTTTTTTTTTTTAGATTTATTAATTTTATTTTATGTTTGAGTGTTTCACATGATGTCTGACTATGTACCACGTGTACGCCTTGTGTCCACGGAGGCCAGAAGAGGGCATGGGATCTCCTGGAACTGGAGTTATGGATGCTGGTGAACACCATGTAGGTGCCGGGCATCGATCCTGGGTCCTCTGCAAGATCAGCATATACTCTTAACTGCTTAGCCCTTTCCTTCCTTCTTTGAGGACCACTCTTTAGCTTGGTCTCTTCAGAAAGAATGGGCAGGATAACCTAGGAGTAAATAACCATGTCCTCAATCCTGTTACTTCTGGGAAGGAAAAGAAACAGTCCTCCTCCAGCCTGCCCCCTCCAGCTTGCTCCTCTAGCCTGCCCCCTCCAGCCTACCCCCTCCAGCCTGCCCCCTCCAACCTTCCCCCTCCAGCCTGCCCTTTCAGCCTGCCCCCCTCCAACCTTCCCCCTCCAGCCTGCCCCTTCAGCCTTCCCCCTCCAGCCTGCCCTTTCAGCCTGCCCCCTCCAACCTTCCCCCTCCAGCCTGCCCCCTCCAACCTTCCCCCTCCAGCCTGCCCTTTCAGCCTGCCCCCTCCAACCTTCCCCCTCCAGCCTGCCCCTTCAGCCTTCCCCCTCCAGCCTTCCTCTTCCAGCCTGCCCCCTCCAACTTTCTCCCTCCAACCTTCTCCCTCCAACCTTCCCCCTCCAGCTTGCCCCTCCAGCCTGCCCCCTCCAGCCTGCCCTCTCCAACCTGCCACCTCCACCTGACTCCTGGACCACCACCACCACAGATCCTTGCATAGGATCCCGGAGGAGCCACTAAGTGGGCATCTGGATAGAATCCTCTCTTGGGTCTGAACATTTTGTTCATAACTCAAGTCCTTGATTCCGTATTGCATTTTATCCAGCTAAGGAAGGTCCACATACTCCCTAACCACAACATACATAGTCTTTAAAAATTTTTTAAATGTTAATTTTATTAATTTATTCAGATTACAACTCAATTGTTATCCCATCACTTGTATCCTCCCATTCCTCCCTCCGCCCCTTGCTTTCACCCTATTCCCCTCCCCTAGGTCTATGACTGAGGGGGACCTCCTCCCCCACTATATGGTCATAGGCTATCAAGTCTCTTCTTGGTAGCCTGCTTATCATGATGGGTGGATCGGGGCCCAGGCGGGTCTGCTCAAACTATTGCACTAACCAAGGACAATACAATAGTAAACATCGAACTCCTACTTTGATCTAGCCAATGGACAGGACGTTCTCCACAGTTATGTGGAGAGCGGAGACTGACTTTGACATGTGAACTCTGGTGCTCCATATTTGGCCACCTCCTCTTGGTGAGGAGGCCTGGTGGCACTCAAAGAGAGAATAGCAGGCTAACATACACATTCTTTAAGTGTGAAATGAAGCAGGTACTTTTGAGAATGCTATCGAGGGAGTTAGAGTCAGGGGGCTGGACAAATTGGAAGGGGGTGCCTGGGCTGGAGGGGTGGAGGTTGATCCTGAAGGCAAAAGGACAAGAGTAGGGAGAGGGGCAGCTTGCAGGCTAGCCTCTTCCTGGAGCAGGGGAGGCCTGGTGTGGCATGCTTATATTGATTTAATTATTCCCTGCAATGTAATACTCTGCATTCGTGTGATAGCAACAAACAGAGTTGAAAGACATACAAAAATAAATGATCTGAAAGTTAATATGGCTGAATGGGCATCTATGAATTCGAGGAACGAGGTTTTGTTTTACATTGTAAAATCAATAATGCGCAGAACAATGTCCTAACTTCCCCGGGGGACCCCAGCAAACCCGCTCCCATCGATCGCCATGCAAATTAATTGAATTCATGAAATCCACATTGCTGGGTAATTTATGCTTCTTATAATTACCTCCGAGTTATGAGCTTTTAGGGGATTGTACTGGTTCCTGGGCAGTGGGGAGGGGATAGAGGCAGCTTCCTGGAATTGTAGGCGACGGACGCTGTCCTGGTGGCCGGTGGACAGGAGGGGGATGGCTGAGGAGTCAAGGAAGGGCATTTGCCTCCTGGTGGTAGAGGTAGTGAGGGGCACAATTCATAATTCAGTTAACTAACCTAGCCTAGGGGATCCTGGAGCAGGCACACCCGGGCATTTGAAAGGACCCTTAGGAGGAGGTTTGCCAGTGTAATCCGGGCCTGCAGAATGTCAAGGCTGTTCAAGGATTAATGATAACAATCTCTTAACTACAAACAACACATCCCTAGATCACACTCCCAAAATTACTTATGAAAAGTGTACTACTACTGTCTTCTTTGGTTGTTGATGACACAAAGTTAAGGAAGTTGTTTAAGGACCTAGGGGGCAAGGCTAGATTCCTTTAATGAACGTCGTCTCCTCAATGGACTTCAGCAGTCAACCCCTCAAGATTACATCGTCTGTGTGTTGACCCCTATGAAGCAGTTTTCCAGCTGGAGGCTGGGGTGGACACCTTCCATGTCTGTGGTTTTGGCAAGTGGGTGCTATAAGGCATTTTTCACATGGATTCCCCAAAAGTCCCACACCAAGGGGGACACTGAGACACGATAACTTCGTTTGCCAGAGAGGAAAGTCTGATCATAAAAAAAGAAAAGAAAAAAAAAAGTTAGGACTCTCATGGAAGATCACGTGGTTATGTGGTGTGTCAGTGGCAGGGGCATGATGGGGATGGACAGAGCTTTTCTGCAAGCTAGGCGAGTCTCAGGCTTCCTCCTTCTGTCTACTTCCAACTGTTCTGTGTGGATCAGAAAAGCCCAAGCGAGCACAGATATTAGGTCCTGGAATAGTGTGGCTGTGAACGGTCCCCCTTCTCTGTGTCTCCCTTTCCTAGACTTAGTGTTTTCACTGACAGGAGCTGAGTTTGGGGGGATCATGGGTAGATTCAGGGGTAAAGAATGCTATCACACTGGTGCTCTGGCTGGGCAGGAGTACAGAGCACCTTAACGAAGTATTTTTCCAGGATGCTTCCAGAAAGGAGCTCATGACTCTGGCTCCCTTTTTTCCTCCCCTGGGTTTGGCAGGCAGTGAGAATCTTCTTGTCATCATTCCCCCTTTCCCTAGCTCCCTGCTGGAAGATTCAAAGCAAAGGTCCAGAGAGACCAGTTTCCTGATTATTGGAGTCTAGCCTGGCATAGCTAAAGCACCCCGAGTCACATGTTCCATATTGGGAACCTGGCCTGCTTCCACGTCCTTGTCAGGGCTGGCCGGGCTGGCCAGGTGGCATTCACAGCAGTGAGAATTGGGGCTCCGGGTTCAAGGTTGTGGCTGGGACTGACTGGGCAGCGTGGCCTTGCCTGGAACTGGAGCTTGTGCTAGGATGCTGAGGACTTGGTACAGGGAGCCTGTGGCCACAGCCCCTTGCTGTGCACTGGGCAGTGGGGCTAACTCTTCATCTCCTGCGGCACTGGTACTACAAGGGACAACATGCTGCATGGAAACTACATGAGCAGAGGGGACAGGGAGTTCTCAGGGCTCCTTCTGGTGCCACAGCCTCCTTGCTAGCTCCAGCCTATGATGTCCAGGCTCCAGGCTCTGCTAGGTTGTGTCTCTTAGCACTGCTTATAGGACCAGGAGGAGGGGACCCAGGAGGCTCCCATGATCCATTCAAGTACCCAAGTGGCCAACTGCTGGTGAAATTCTTTTGTCTTTATCCCAGTGTCTAGATCACAAGATTCTAAATGACCTTGAAACTTATCTTTGTGAGTTCTTGAGAGGACTCCACAGTTTTTGAGTAGTGAGAGGGGTCTTATAAGGTCATTCAATCCTCAATCCTCATTGAATAAGGTTCAAAGAGGTCATAAAACCGGTCTGTGGCTACATCATAGCTGACTCTTCAGTCCAGGAATTTTAACTTATATCAGGCCTCTTTCTACGACACCAAGGTAATGTTCTAGCCACTGAGGAGTCATTTCCCCCTGGGCATTTTCGAGGTGGTGACAGGGTGGTACTGGTAGAATCCATTGAGGAGGCTATACACTCCACATCATCCTATATTTACTCCAAGGTCCCTAAGACTCCTTCCCTTCTAACCACTGGGCCCCTGAACTGTGAAGAGCACAAGTTTCCAGACCTGCTATGTTTCCTCACCATCCATCATCTCAGGAGAGCAGCCCAGCCTCCCTTAGCATCCTCCAGGCTGGAGATGGTGCTAGGACAGCCTAGTTAGATGGAGCTAACAAATGCATCAAGAATAGGCACAGTTAGAATGGAGAACCAATTGCAGGATGTTTCTCTACAGGAGAGCAATTTTCTCTGTCCATGTTGAAACCCAAGAAAGGCGTGGGCAAAGGTCTGGTGCACTTCCTGGGACAAAGGACACTCTCTGATCATCTACTTATCCTGGCCTTTGTCAACGCATCCCATCCAGTCATCTACCCCTTCATCATCTATCCATGCGCCCACATCTATCCATCCATTTATCCTGTATTCACCCATTCATCCATCCCTCATTTCATTCGTCCATCTAACCCCCCCACCCCCACCAGTTTTCTATCCACCATCAGTCCTCCATCATCCTTCCATCTCGGCTCATTCATTCACTCATGCATTCACTCATCCATCCTTTCTTCTATCCACCCACCCAACACATCTGTACTAGTTACTTTTCTCGTCGCTATGACAAAATATCTGACAGGCAATTGAAGAAAAGAAGGATTTATTCTGTCTTCTAGTTCAAGGGGATGCATTCCATCATGGCCGGGAAGAACATGGCAGAGTATGGTTGGCTGCTCATATCCATCTACAGTCAGGAAACAGTGAGGCATACTTCTGTTCATTCTGCTTTCTCCTTTTCTATTTGAATTCATTTATTATTTAAAGTTATGTATGTGCGTATGAGTGCAGATGCCCGGGGAGGCCAGAAGACAGTGTAGGGCTCTCAGAGCTGGGTTTGCAGGTGCTTGTGAGCTGCCTGACATGAGTGCTGGGCACTGAGCTTGGGTCTTCTGTTAGAGCAGTGCACACTCCTAAGCGGGAGCCATCTCTACTACCTGGCTTTCTCCTTTGTATCCAGTCTGAGACTCCAGCCCATGGGATGGGGCCGCTCTCACTTGGGCTGCGCTTCTCCACCTCAATGAAGCTAATCTAATAACCTTTCATTGGCATGCTGAGAGCCTTGTCTCCTGGGCGGTCTTAGATTCTGTGGGGTTGGCAGCCCATACTCAACGTCTCAGTGTCCTTTCTTATGCACGTGCCTGTGTGAGAGGGTTGCAAATGAGCATAGAGCTGCAGGATCCTGGAGCGGGTGAGGTAGTGGACATGCAGAAAGGAGGGCACACTGCTCCCTATGTAAGAATGTCCCTGGGAGTTCCATCAAGTAATTCCTGTGGAGAGTCCAGAGAGTGAGGGAATTTCTGTGGTAGCCAGAGTCACTTAGGAAGAAGGACCTTCATCGAGAAAGTGCCCCCCACTAAGATGGCAAGCCTATGGTGAATTTCCTTTACTCATGATTAATATGGGAGTGCTGAGCTCATGGTGGGTAGTGCCACCTCTGGCCTAGTGGCTGAGCAAGCTGTAGGGAGCGGGCCAGCAAGCAGCACTTTTCTAGGGCCTCTGCATCAGCCCCTGCCTCCAGGTTCTCGCCCTGTGTGAGGTCCTGCCCTCATTTCCCTGGATGATGGACTACACACATGGGAGCTGAAGTAAAACCTTTCCACCCTAAGTTTTGGTCAGGATGTTTTATCATAGCAGTAGAAACACTACTAAAGACCTTCTGTGAAAGGAGTCTGAATCCTTGAGTCATTTAAAGTCTGGACTATGGGGCTGGAGAGAGATGATCAGCAGTTAAGACCATGAGTTGCTCTTGTAAAGGACTCGAGTTTGGTTCCCAGCACTGACGCTGGGCAGCTCGCAACTGTCTGCAAGGTCCAGCGCTGGGGACTCTGGCCTCCACAGAGACCTGCACTCACACACCCAGATCCTGACACAAAGACACAACTAAAAAAAAATACAAATGCATCTTTAAAAATTCTGTGCTGTAGAGAGCACCTTTTATATGTTATAGACCTGGGTGAGGGTGTTGCCACTGTCACATTCACCACGAATGCCCAGGAATGCCGATGAGGCTCATAGCCCTGAGCTCCGCTAATTCATAGCTACTGCAGTGACCCAGAGCTGTTGTTAGCCCTGGGCTGGGAGAAGTGCCTGAGTGAATGTGTCTCAGAGAGTGTCTTAGTTACTTCATAGTCACTGTGACCAAATACCTGCAAGAGCAACTTAGGGGAGAAAAGACTTGTTTTTGTCCCCTGATTTGAGGTGCAGTACACTGTGGCAGAGAGAGAAGCATGTGTGTAAAAGTGGAGGTGAGGCTGTTCAGTTCCTTATATCTTCACGAAACAGGAAGCAAGACTGGACAGGAAGTAGAGCCTGGCATCAAATCTCTAGGCCCACCCCCAGTGACCTACTCTCTTAAAGGTTTTTTATGACTCAATCTCTTAAAGGTAATATATATAATTTTCTCAAAATAGCACCACCTGCTGGGGACCCCATGTTAAAACACCCGAGCCTGTGGGAGGTATTCCCTCTGGAAATCCAGGGTTGTGATGAGAAAAGGAAGCAGCGAAAGCCAAGATTAGCTCCACAAACAAGTTGGAAGATGCAGAAGAATATTATGTTATAGAAATGGCAGGAATCCTTTTCTTCTTTCTTTCCCCTAAGTGCCAAGAATGAAACTCAGAGCCACCGGCATGCTAGGCTAGTGTTCCACCACTGAGAATAGGCTCCATTCCTCCCTCCCTGCCCTCTCCTCTCTCCTCCCTTCCTCTCCTTCCTTCTTTCCCCACCCTTCTCTCCTTCCCCTTTCTTTCTCTTGCCCATCTCCCTTTCTCTGCTCTCTCTTCATCTTTTCCTTTTAAAATTGAGTTTTGCGTCCACAGTCTGTGGGGCCACATGTGAGTGTGAAGGCAATGAAACCAGGAGCGAGCTCTGTGCCTCTGGCTTCAAGGGCTGGGTGCTAAGTGTGCTGCGCAGAAGCGCAACCTTTGTCCTTATGTTGTGGGGCTCTATTCCCCTCCCTTTTTTTTTTTTTTTTTTTTTTTTTTTTTTTTTTTTACCCCTTTGGCTTTTATGTAATAGGGCTCTACAAACCATGTGGACACTCCCACACAGGGCAGCTTGGCCGTACTGTTTCACTGTTGGGAAACTGAAGCAGAGATGCTATGGGGAAGAGGAGGGTTTGAGTCCAGGCGACCAAAAGCCAACTTACACTCTCTTTTACCTTGGCCTGCCCACCAGCTTTCCACAGTTAGACCCTTCTGCACTGGACACTGACCAGGCTCAGCTGTTTCAAGCCCAGGCCCATTACAGTCACTGCTGTGGGAAGGTGTGGCTCCAGGTCCCATCCCCAGCCTCAAATTAGCCAGTGACTGCAGTGTAACAAATGGCCTCAGTACAAAGCTTCTCAGCACAGCCGCTGGTCTCTATCACCAGTGGCTGTCGCGGGCTCAGATACATGCAGTTCCTGTGTGGTGGTAGTCGATATGTTGGCCACGGCGGTAGTGCCCTCTGCAGGTTTGGTTATGATTGGCTTCAGGACCTGCTTCCAAGAGGATCTTTCCTCGCTTGCATGCTTGCCCTGGACGGTGGTAGGAGGCCCCAGTCTGTTGCAACACAGATGTCTAGGATTGCTCCACAACATGGCTTCTCCTGAAGTGCAGGAGCCCAAGAGAGGGAGCTGTCATGTTGGTTTTTAAAAATTAATTAATTGTTGCTGGTAGTGCTAAAACCAGGATTAAACCCAGGGCCTCATGTATGCCACCAAGTACCCTATCACTGAGCTATATAGTCTGGTCCTTGCAATATCTCAGTGTTTCCAGGATTAGACGCTACCCTCTCAGTTCTGCCACATGCTTTTTTTTTTTTTTTTTTAAATTTTTTATTATAAACAACTAACTAAGACTGGTCACATTCAATTGGAGAGGAATTAAGTTCCATTAAAAATATTTTAGTCACTGTATATTCTAATTGACCTATAATAGTTGTGCAGGCTTATGGGGTAGACACACCGCTTAGATGTGTGTGTGTATTGCACAGTGGTCAGACAGGGTGAGTAGCAGGCCCATTGTCCCAAACACTGATCAGTTCTGGGGGAGAGAACATTAAAAAACATCTAGGTATTTTGAAATATATAAATTAACTAGGGATAGTGGTATAGGCCAGTGATCCCAGCACTTAGGAGGCTGAGGCCAGACGATCACAAGATTGAGGCTAACCTGGATTACATAGTGTTCTAGCCTTGGCTAGAGAATGAGCTCTGGTCTCTAAAACAACCCAAATAATAAATAATAAATAAACTGTGGGTACAATTGAAAAGCCACTCTTTTAAGTATTTTATTGGAAAAGCTGAGCCCAGCAGCCTTTGACTAGTGCCAGCTAGGCCTCTTCCAGGTGCTTTTGGGGAAAGCTCTTTTCGGCTCTCGTTCTGAGTCTGTGCGGGTCTGCATCTCAGCCTGCAGAGATCATCTCCTCATCACCCAGTTTCTGCTATTGTGCTGGCCTGTGTGACAGTCTACGCCAGTTTCCAGCTCATTTCTAGCTTCCTCTGACTATGTAGGTCAGTGTTTTCTGCTTATTTTACTTTAGACAGGGTCTCCCCATATAGCCCCAACTGGTCTGTGGCTCATCTATTTATTCCTTAGAGTTATAGCCATTTACTGAGTGCTCCTTTACGGGGCAAGCCACAGAACAGGTACCCGGGATCCTTAAACAGTTCTGTGAAATGAAGGGAGGGAGCTGCAGGAAAGATAAGGGACCTGACCTGGGTCAGGGAGCTGGCCAGCAACAGATCCTGGTCTCACACAAGCTTTCTCTCCCCTGTCTGCTGCTGGCCTACTTCCTCCAAACTCCTCCCGACCCCGGTCTGTCCCAGTCTGTTCTAGTCAGAGCCTGGCTTAAGCATGGTCCCTCGGGGAAGATTGCTTTCCCTCGTTGTACCACTGCCTCTTGTATCTTCGTCACTCTGTCACTGTTTGTGTGTACATTTCATCATCGCTATTAGTCCATAAATGTTGGAAGTTATGTGCCTGATCCCACAGCCCTTCCCCCAAAGTGCCCACACACCATCACACACTGGGGGGGGGGTACCAACAAATGTAAATTTCCCTCAGATTCTGGGCCTCCTTGTCCCTAGCTGGGGCTGACAGTTGCAAGAATGCATTCAAGGGGGTCTTAGGCAAGGATCAGGAGCTCAGCTTGCCAGCCAGCCCACCTCTGCCCAGCGCTGACCCCCCTGCCCCTCCTCACTTCAGCCGTGCCACCTGAGATGGCTCCTCCTGTGTTCCTGCTTCATCGGCCATGCACCCTGTTTTTTCTTCCTTAAATTGATTCTCAGTTAAAAAAAAAAAAAAAAAAACTACACACAAAAAAACCTCTTTCTATTCTGACTCATGTGCTTCTTTACGTTTTTCCTGGAATCTTTTGTCTGTCTCCCCTCCCCCAACTCATCTAAACCACTCTCTGGGGTCTGTCTGTCACCCACCCCTCCTGGTAGAGGGACTTGTTGCTGGGCTGCAGCCCTCATCCTTTCTGTCTCCCCCTCACCCATCTCTCTTGCTCTGTCTCCAAGGTTACTGCTGCCTCTGCCTCCTTTCCTGCCACCCTTCTTCCTTCCTTAGCCATTGCTGCAGGGAGGGGGGAGGCGTGGTGGGGGGTGGTGCGGAAGCTGTCTGGGTGGAGCCTTCCCCCTTCTCTGGTCCCGGGATCTCCTTCTAAACCTCCTTTCTCCCCACCCTGTAACCTGTCCTCTCATCCCCCATCTGTTTGTCTCTCTTGTTTTTCCCACCCTTCATCTCCCCCCCCCCCCCCCCCCCCCCCCCCGCCTCTTCCTCTTTCTTTTTCTCCAAATCCCTTTCTCCGTCATCTCACCCCTCCGATTTCTCTGGGCCTGCCTTGTAGCTTTTTCTCTTTGTGATCTTACAGTTGGAATTCATGTTTCTTCTTCAGAAACCAGAGACAAAGATTGTGTCTTAGGTTTCCCCGGCCCCACCCTCCCCAGCACGCCCATTCCTTAGGGTTTGGTGCTAGTGGGCTTTCTGCAGCCTAGCAACAAGTCGCAAGTTTAGAGTCCCGGAGCAAGGCTCAGTTCTGGTCATGAGCTAGCATGAGGTGCTGGAGAGAAGAGAGGGCAGGATTCCAGGCTCGCGTGTGTACCCTGCTTTCTGAGGACATGGCCGACCTACGGAGGATGTCCCTGTGACAGTCCTGACATGAGCAGAGGCAGGACTGAGAGAAGAGCTGCCATGGATCAGCTGTATGTTGGTAGAAGTTTTCTGCAATCCACAGGTGGCCCTGCCTGTGTCACTTCAGACAGTGCTCCCGAGGACCCCAGTACAGGGCTTGGCATACAGCAGTACACAACATGGGCGTGTTTCCTTTTTGCCTGTGCTGGGAGTGAGGCATGCAGGGCTTCTGTTCCCCTTAACAGATAGCATTAGGTAATATTCTAGGCAGCAAAAAGCTTCTTCCAGGAATTCTTTGAGGGTATTTTCTAGACAAATTATTAATATTTTTCCTTTCAGGAATTATTTAACTATTCCCTCTGTTGAATTTTTTTTTTTTTTTTTTTTTTTTTTTTTTTTTTTTAAGGCATTGATGTCTGTACTTGAACACAGTGGGCAGATTCCATTGCTCAGTGTGGTCATTACAGCTTAATGCAGCCATTCTCAACCCGTGGGTTGTGACCCCTTCAGCAAACCTCTATGCAAAATTATAGTTATAAAGTAGCAACAAAAATAATTTTATGCTTGTGGGGTCACCACAACATGAGGGACTGCATTAAAGGGTTGCAGCATTAGGAAGGCTGAGAACTACTAGCTTAATGCATCTTTGTGTTTCTAGAGTAATAGAGTGTTCCAGAGGATTCTAGAAATGAGACTTGTGTGCATTTTGGGCCTGTTTGCCATCTTTCTTCGGCTTCACCGTTTCTAGAGGTTTCTTTCTGTATGTCTCCAGGTTAGAGGCCTGGGAGACTGAGCCATTATGATGGGTATCATAGAGACAGGAATGAAGGCTTCAGTATGGCTTTGTCACCCACCCAGGCCTGCTGTCCCCAGTGAATCCCTTCTGGTTCTACAGAGAGGCTTTCCCTAGCTTCTGTCCCATTCTCAGGATGAGACAAGGAGACAGAACCGGGGATTGGCCTAGCTCAGAAACCTGGATACAGAGGAGGGTGCTCCGTGCCATTCTGTTGACCTCATCTCCTTTACGAGTGCTTGGGCACACAAAAGTTCTGTATCAACCCTGGCCCATCCCTCAAACACTGATGCTACCTGGCTTTCTCATCACAACACTCATCTCTCTTTTCTTTTTCCTCCCTCCCCTTTCTTCCTTCGGGATTTCATATAGCCCAGGCTGGCCTTGAACTTATGATGTAGCCAAGGATGACCTCAAACCTCTGGTCTCCCTGCCTCTACCTCCCAAGAGCTGGGATGACAGGTATGTGCTACCATGCCTGGTTTATGCATCACTTGCGGTTGAACCATGTACAGGGCTTTGTGCACGTGGGGCAAGCACGTCTCCAGCTTGTACCACTGTGTTTAAAAAAGGGACCCACACCTCCCATTCCCCAGGGATCCCTCCCCAATCATTCCATTCATGCATTCAACATGTGCTCGTGGGCAGGTGTACCATGTGCTATCACAGACAGCGAGACTACCTCAGCAAGCAAGACTGTAAACTTCCCTGACACTTATGTGGAAGAGGCAGATTACAAGCAGAAAGCCAAATGCCGTGGCTTTAAAACCCCAGCTTTAGAGACAGGGACAGCCCTGCACTTCTCACAAGAGAGGCATCTTCTTTATGGGAAGTTCTAAGTCATTTTGGCCACCAGCTACTGCTGCCACATTGGGTATGTATCTGAGCCAGTTTTCCTCACCTGGGCAAGAAAGTGTCCCTTTTTATTCTTTTTTTTTGAAGGTCTTCACTTTTTCATTCTTTATGTACCAAGACTAGCATGGCCAGTTTCACTGGGTAGACACTCTTGAATAATCCATTCAAGGTGGCTCAGTCCAACTTAATGGAGCCTCTGTGCCTCGTGTACTGAGGGAAACATTGATCCCACATGTTGAGCCCACGTTTCTGGGTCAGATCACGGTAGTAGAGCAAATGCGGCTGGAGCGAGAACGCTGGTAAACTTCCACGGGTGACTCCAGTAGAGCTGCCTTCAGACAGCCAATAAGGAAAAAGGAGTGAGCTGGTGCACGCATGCGCTCTTCATAGTTTTTTGGAAAGCAACCCCCTTTCTATTTTAAGATGATTATGTCTCCACTTAAAAGCAAATTTACCTTTAGACAGATTTACAAACAAATTATACTTCCAGATGGGCACCGTGGAAAAGTAGGGAATTTTAATTAAGCGTACAGAAAAGGAAGAAGAGGTTGGGGGCTGGCTCGGTCAGTGAAGTGCTTGCTATGCGGGTGGGAGGACCTGGTTCAGACCCCCAGCACCACCTAAGAAGCAGCTACCGGGTTGCAGCCATGTCTCAGCACCGAGGAGGTGAAGACAGGAGGGTCTCTGGGACTCTATGGCCACAAACTCCGGATCCAGGGAGAGACATGGCTCAGAAAGGCAAAATGGAGAGTGAGTGAGGAAGTCTTTGGATTTGACCTCTGATCTGCAGGCACATGTAACACACACACACACACACACACACACACACACACGTATATCCACATATAGACATGTACACACCCACACACATGTACACACACCACATGTACACATACACACCCACTCACGTGCATTTACACACTCACACACACATGCATACACACACCACACACTCACACTCATCACATACCACACACACACAACACATACCACACACACACAACACATACCATAAACACACACCACATACACACACACATACCACACACATACACACTCTATCTCTATACATACCATACACTACACATAACACACACACACACACACACACACACACACACACAAAGACAAACCACCACAGCCATCACTCCCACGTCCACTTTTCATGGTCAGCTTAGCCCTGATCTGGTAAAAACCCTCCCTGAGGTCCCTGTGCCGCCCTTTCAGCTGCTCACTCTCCTCCTTGTCTCTGCCCTGTGCCCCATGCACTGCCCACCCAGGGAACCTCGGAACTCTGGGACTTTGAGGCCGCACCACCTCCAAAGGCAAAGGGACCCTCTGTGGATGCCTGGACGGGTTTGGTGTCTTGATCAGCCGTCTGTGGTCGCTGGCTGTCCTTCTCCTGGGCATGCATCATAGGACAGGTGCCCGCAGCTGAAGGTGCCCCTTGGGACCCGCGCTGGGCAGGGTTGGCTACATCTGACGGGTAGGGAAGCAGTTCAGCGAGGGGCCAATAGATGGCGGCACTGCACCGCTCCCAGCCCGCACTGCAGAGGCCAACAGGATCCCCGGGCCAACACAGGTGGGCGAGTGAGTGTGTTGGGTCATGGAAGGGTTTGTCCTTTGTTATTCAAAGCTCTGGGCAGTGGGAGCTATAGTTTTGCCTTGGTTCCATAGAAAGGCTCTGTAGCGTCCCCTAGAGCGACAGGGAGATCCCTGCACACAGCCAGCGTTTGGTCCAGATCGGAGTTCTCATGCCCCTCTCTAAACCGCCAGGGTTACTTGCTATTTCAGAACAGAGCAATGCAGGAGCTGGAACAGAGCCCCCGGCTAATCCTGTAGGGGAAGGACAGGGGTGGAAGGGACAGAGATGGCTAGGATGTCTGGCTCCATTCTCACTGCCTGCCAGGCCGGCTTCTACCACTTGCTTGTTGGGTTACCTTGGGTAAGTTACTCAATTTGAGTTTCCCATCTCTAAAAAGAGGCTTTTTTTTTTTTTTTTTTTTTTTTTTTTTAAAACAGGGTTTCTCTGTGTAGCCTTGGCCATCCTGGACTCGCAGTGTAGACCAGGTTGGCCTCGAACTCACAGCGATTCGACTACCTCTGCCTCCCGAGTGCTGGGATTAAAGGCATGCGCCACCACGCCTGGCATTGTCGCTCTTTTAATGACTGCTCTGACCCCAGTGAAGTAGTTCTTAGTTTATACTTCCCAGCATTCCCTGGCTCATGCCCCCCTCAGGCTGTCATCATCTTCACCTTTTGCCTTTTATTTTAGACAGAGTCGCCCTTTGACCCTGGCTGGCCTCAACTTAGTAACCAAAGATGACCTTGATCTCTTGATCCTCCTGCCTCTACCTCACTCCCCATCCCCCACACCCCAACTGCTAGGATTATAGGCATCCTGGGATAAAGTACAGCTGGTTTTATGCCACGTTGGTGATGGAACCCAGAGCTTTGTATATTCTAGGCAAGCACTCAGCTCCAACCCCCCATCACAGTACTTTTTTGGGGGGCGGGGCTGGTGTAAGCATAAGCAAACTGGGGCTGAGACGATGGAACACATCACTCAAGGCCACACTGTAGAGCTGGGATGCAAACAGGTATCCCGGGCCCTGGACCACACCTGTCAGGCCTACTGCTGTAGGATTGGCTGCTTGCTTCTGGTCAGACACTTGACACCCCTCTCTAAGGCTCTCACCCTAGTGCCATACCCTGGGTGCTTTGGTGCTGCCTTTTGGCTTCTGAGCATGTGGGGCAAAGGGCATGTGAGCCTCAGCTGCCCTGGGGTGGGTGTCCTCTGCACTGGGGAGAAGAGGAAAGAGGAGGTTGGTGTCAACACCATTGGTACCCCCTCCCTCTAGGGTGACTTGTTAGGCCAAAGGCGCTGGCACCCTAACAGCGCCTGTCAGACGCCAATGAGTTGATGAGGTAGAAACTGGTTATTAAGTGTAATGACAGTGGTTTGGTTTTTCCGCAGTTCTGCCCATAAGTGCCTAAGTGACAGTTGGCTTGTGCCACCGTACTGCCTTTTAAGTGGCTTGAAAATGGGGCATTAGGAGTGGGTGGAGCTTTTCTAAGGGCGCTCGGAGGAGCATCTGAGCCTCTTCTGGGGCATTTTCAGTTTCAATGGGACACCAACCCTGACTCTTGGGACATGGTCACTGCTGGATGGAATGTGTGGATTCGGAACATGAAACTATGCTGAGCTGGGTCCCTAGACCTTCTGAGGCCTAAGTACACACACCGCTTTGCTTAACAACCTATTCATAGGGCTGACGGCTTAAGAACTGGGTGGGAACTCTGGAAAATTGGAATGAGGTCTGTGCTTTTTGGGATCCACTGCTTGTGATCTCAGGGCCACAGCTTAAGGTTTTTGGGCTGCTCTGTCTTCATAATGAAGGGCCAAACAAGGTAAATTTATTTGCTTAATTAAAAATGTGAAATTGGCCAGGTGTGGCAGTGCACACCTGTAATCCCAGCACTCATGGAGGCAGAGGCAGGCAGATCTCTGTGAATTTGACTCCAGGACAGCTGAGACTACACAGAGAAACCATGTCTTAAAAAACAAACAAACAAACAAACAAACAAACAAACCACCACCAAGAAAACAACAAAAAATGTAAAATGGTTACATCATAGGTAGAAACTTTCTGTTGGATGAGGAAAATGGAATATTGTTCAGCCTTTAAAAAGTGAGAGATCCTGTCATTTGCAACAGTGGGGCGAGCCTGGAAGACAGCAGGCTAAGCTGAGTCAGTCCTAAGACAAGGACTACACGGTTTCATGACTTAGTGTGTTTGTGTGTATGTGTATGTCCATGTGTGTGCATGCATATGCATGTGTGTTTGTGCAAGCATGTGACAACGAGGATGGAACCCAAGGCCTCACATGTGCTAGGCTAGCACTCTACACTCCTGCTTCACATGAGGTGTCTACAAATGTCAGGCTGAGAGAAGCTGAGAGTGTGCTTGGTGGCTTCAGGGTTTGGAGCAAGTGGCCCGGGGTTGCGGGAGAAGAAATGATGAGTTGTTATTCAGTGAGAATGCAGGTTTTGAATAAGTTCCAGAGATTGCTGTTCAACAGTTCTGAGTGCTACCAGTGGGCACTGCAAACTTTGTAAGAGACCAGCCCTCATTTAAATGTTCTTGTGACACACACACACACACACACACACACACACACAGACACTCACACACCATACGCAAAGGAATGCAGGAGTGGTGTGTGTGATTTTTGGGATGGTCTCATGAGTGTTCGCATATGGCCAAGCTCATCCGACTGTACCGTTAAATATGTGCAGCTTTTTGCATATCAATTATACCTCGATAAAGCTGTTAAAACAAAGAAACTCACTGCAAGACACATTTTGTTTGGCCCACGCAGTGCTTTACATTTAAATGCCAGCATTTAAAGTTCTAGAATTTCCAACAGAGATCCACATGTCTGGCCTTTCATCAAACAATGGTGAGAGCTGATGACTCCATGCTCATGCTCTTGTGGTAGCTACTGGCTGCAGTGAGTGGCCTGCTGCTGAGACGCTCTCCAGTGTGCCTTAGGCCCATCACCACCACGGTCCCTGTCACAGAGGCCACTTGAGACACCCAAGCTGCCTAAGTCACCTGGTTCCTGCCTGTCCCTGTCCCAGGAGTCCTTTGAGGGCCTGTTCCATGTGTGGTGACATGCTATTTCTGTTGCAAATTATGGGGGGTGGGGTGGGCGGAAGGCAGAGAGCTTGGAGCAGGGCACCCAGACAAACCGTGCAGAGCCTCGTTTCCAGCTTTGAATGTTAGATGTGGATGTTAGGAGTCCCTGACTGTCCTTCAAGGCAACTCCTCCCTGATGCTCAGTCTGGAAGGGGCTTGTCCCCTCCCTGATCTCATCAGTTCTCAGTCTAATTCTACAAATAGCTTAGGCCATTCGGAATTAATGTGTATGTATCTGTTTATGTGTGTGAGAATAGACATGAGTGTGTGTGTATACATGTGGATATGTATATACACACGTATAAGTGTATATGTATACACACGAAGCATATGTATTAATATCCATGAGTGTGTGTATATATGTCTCTCTCTCTCTCTCTGTGCATGTACACTTATGTCTTCACCAGCCATTTATGCCCTCTGCCTCAATTTCTCCATCTGGAAAACAAGCCGTTGGACTGTAGAAGAATTTGAGTTTGAGGAAGTTAGGCCACATGGGGGGGGGGGGGGAAATGACAGGAACAAACCACAAGCCCTCCCTGAGCTAACTCTTCTTGTTCTTCTACACAGAAAGCTTGCTCTGGGAACCAGGAAGCGCTGTACAAATGGACAATTAGTGCTATCAGTCCTTTGTGTCTAAACCTCAGAAGATATTTCCCCCTTCCCTGGCCAAGGGGATGGCAGGAGAGTGAAGTGGAGCGGCATGCGTGGCAGGGCCCTGGAAAGAACTTGTTCCTGCTGCGATGGGACTCTTGCACTGTGATCATTAACACAGCTTCACCAAATGGTCTTGGTGGGAAACTTGATGAGGCAGCGGCTGCCGAGGCTCTGAGCTCTCCAGCATGGGGTTTCCTCCAGGCTAGTGTTACCTCTTCTCCAGTGGCTTGCCTTCCTCCGTCCCTCAGCACTCGGCCCTGCGTTCTTCACTGTAGTCTTCCTGAGTCGTTTTCTACCTATTCCACACATGGCCCTCACTCTCTGGGCACAGATGTCATCCTGGAGGGGGTTTCAGCCATCACTATAGACTCAGTTGATGGGGAGATTGTTTGTGACCATCATTATTGACTCAGTTGTTTATGGTCCCCTGCCATTGCTGGGTGGGTCCTGGGTGGGAGCTGGCGTTAAGGTGAGGGATTGGATGGATAAAGCCAGAGGTCTGGGCAGGGTGGTGGTGGTGCTCACAGGGGAAGAGGGGATGGGAAACAACTCTCTAGCAAATGCACGTGCAGGGAAATTAATAAAGAAAACCAGACTGGAGAGATGTTCCAGGGTGGTGGGGTGTGGGTCACAGAGGGCAGTCAGTTCTGGGATGGAGGAGCCATGTGTGAACTAAGGTCTCAAAGATGTGCAAGAGGTGAATTCCAGGTGGAGAAAATATGGTTGTCTTGTCCAGGCTCCTTAATTAACTAAAGAGAACAGAGAGGGGTCGAATCTCACCCACGGTTTGCACAGCCTCTAGAATTCTGTTCTCTGGGTTCCCAAGCTGGTACTCGGTCACTTGGCAGCCCTTATAGCTTCCTTACAAAGTGTCAGCACCTAAACTGCCCTCCTGACAGCCATCCCTCTGCACCCCAGGTAGCTTTCTCCTTGTGTCTGGATCTCCATCCCGAGATAGCTGTGAGCCGTCTCCACGGCAGCCCTCCAGAGATACAAGAGGCAAGGCAGAAGCAGAAAGAAAAAGCAAAGTGGTCCAGTGGTTCTTGTCATTTAGTTGCTAAGCGCATGCAATAAACCCAGTGGAATCCCAGCCTTATAATGACCTCGTTTAATTAATGCTAAATGACTGTGGGACCCGTATGGATTTATACATTAGATCCACATTAACACCAAATCGTTTGATCACGAATCACTGTTAAAATAATGAACACAGGCATTTTACAACTGGATGAGAAGGATGTGGCAGGCTTCTGCCAGTCTGAGGGTTGAAGTACCTCCCAGGTCCTTTTCGCCTCTCTCTTGGGCTGCAAGTTTTTCCCCCTGAAGGCTCTTATTGAGCTGTCTGTGCACTGGGCATCTGTGGCTGGGTAGGGACGGGGCGCCACTCCTCTCAGGAGCTTGCAGGCCATGAGAGGCAGTGAGTGTTTATTCACTTTTAGCAAGGGCCTTCCAAGTTCCAGGCTTTATAAACATTGAACCCATTTAGCCAGCAAGGGGAGTGCATATCAAGATAGGGATGGCAGACGAGAGAACAATATTGATTAAGGATAAGAAAGAACCATGTGGGGCACGGTGGTGCACACCTGTAATCCCAGCACTCCAGAGGCAGAGGTAGGTGGATCTCTGTGAGTTCGAGGTCAGCCTGGCCCACAAAGCCAGGCCAGGCCAGCCAGGACTATAAGAGAAAACCTGTCTCAGGGAAAAGGGGGCGGGGAAAGAGCCTTAAGGTGAGAGTGGTGGCCCTCATTACAATCCCAGGAGCCTAGCAGGTGGAGGTAAGGGTGTCAGGAGTTCAAGGTCAACCTTGGCTGTGTGAGATCCTCTCTCTAAAAGCAACAGTAACAAACCCAATTAAAAGCCCTTCAAAATATTTATGTTTTTTTTTTTCCTTGGGCCAGAGAAGTTTTCTTTTGTAGTAGGTGGCAGTTACGGAGAGACTCACAATGGATCAAAGTGCTGAGAATAACTGAGTGTTGAATGACCAGTCCAGCCCCAAGTGAGATACATCATGCCCTCCCAGACCCAGGGAGCATTGCAGAACAGATGTGGGTGGGAATGGCAGTGAAGGCAGAAGAACTGAGGAAGGGGCGAGGTGCTAACCTCAGACATGGCATAGCCCTTGCACTCTGGCACTCTCAACAGCTGCTTAAGACTCAAAGAAGAACAGGCCTGTCAGTATCCTGTCATGGAGGAGAACAGGCTCACAAGGCTTCTCCAGTCCTTGAAGGTCTATAACTAGTTAATTGTTGCTGGAGGAAGGAGAGACCTGCAAGTAGAAGCTAGGAGTGGGAAAGCGGGGTATTTGAATAACCAAGACTGAGCATCATAGAATGCAGTCCTCAGAAATACAGACTATAGATGCTCGAGGGTCTGGAGTGTTGACTCAAGAATCTTGCGTGTAGAGTTACTTATGGCAAATATCTGGTATGTATATCCTTGCTTTCCTCAATCTCATTGCTGGAGACAGAATGTGTCAGTCTTTGCCTGATGTATACATTGATATTATAGCCTTCAAGCTAATAGTTCAGGAAGTGGGACCTTTGGGACATGGTCACGTAGTGAGGGTGAAGTCTTCACGAGTGGCACTAGTGACTTTATAACAGAACCATGGAGACATCCCACTCCATTCTGCTGTAGTCCAGGAAACAGGCTTTCACCAGGTGTTGAATTGGCCAGGACTTTGATGTAGAACTTTCCAGGCACTGGAATTATTGGCATCTTTCTCAACACAGCGGTCAAGAGAGCAGCTAGCTGGTGCTGAGGGATCTGTTTGCCCCTCAGGGTCCAGGTTTCTCATTGTAGCGTAAGGGAACTGAGGCTGAGGGAGGTTCTGGGACCTGCCCAGGGCCATCTTGAATTTAGCAGGCTGATGGATATGCTGATCCTTGGGCAGGGGAGGATCAGAAGGAAACAGGGGGAGGCAGCGTCTCAGAGCAGTGTGTATCTGAGGAGAAGTGGGGAAGCTGGGGTCAGGAGAGCAAAATGAAAGAGGCATCGCTCTCAGGGACTGTCTGCATGGTGAGACTCTGTCTAAGGAGCTTAAGGATTTTCCTGCTGGGCTGTGGCCTTGCCCAGGAATGGTAAGCACTTCCATTCTTTTCACTTCCTCCCTTTTGGAACCCGGTTGCCCATCCAGCAGCTGCCCCACCATCTTGTATTGGAAACAAAGTTTCTCTGGTCTGCACATGGATTCAGAGACATTTCACTGTCGCATGGTTACTCTGCAGTCTCAGCCTTGCCTCCTATATTAGCATAATTTAGATGGTGATATTTGGGGCCTTTTCGGTTGATAATGTATTCCTTTTTCTTTTTCTTTCTTTTCTCTTTTTTTGGTCACCGGTGACTAAAATATCTGACAGAAATGACTTACAAGGAAGATGGGTTTATTTTTAACTCAGGGTTTCAGGGTGTCAGTCCATCATGGGGGGTAGAGCTGAGGGCTTTCTCTAACCATAGTGGCTAAGACCCAGAGAAAGGGGACTGTGGAAGGGGCCAGGCAGATGTAGCCCCAAGGACAAGCAACACCCCCATGAGCTACTTCCTCCAGCTATGTCCCACCTTCTGCTTTTCACTCTCCCTGTGCTGGTAACAAACTGCTAATCCATCACTCGAGTAATCCATTCATTAGATCGGAGCATTCAGGACCTAATCGTCTCTAGAAATGACGGTACAGATTTACCATGAACGTTCCTTTCTTGACCATTTCTTAATCTGTTCAAACTGATGATCAAAACTCACTCCGACATTTCAGACTCAGAATTAGACATTCACCAGGGCTGGGATGTGGTGAGTGAACTCCAGAAGCAGGAAGGAGATAGACTTGAAGGGACTGGAGGTCTAGGCGGGGTTGGCTGAGTCCTGTCCCCAAGACTCCACATCTACCCGGAAACTCACAATGTTCTTATTTGGAAACATGGTCGGCCCAGGTGATGAGTTAGGAAGTTCAGGATGAGATGAGGGTGGGACTCTAAGTCCAATAATTTAGTCTTTCCAAGAAAAGAGGACAGAGAGCCACACATTAAAGAAGGCCACAGCGGGACTTTCTCTGGACCAGCCAGCGGATAAGAAAGGCATGGAAACTTATTACTATTTATGATAGCTTAGGCCTTAGCTTGGGCTACCTCCCAGCCAGGTCATCTAACTTAATTAACTCGACTTCTCATCCATGACCCGCTATGTGGCCTCTCTCTCACTCAGTCCTAGCACCTGTTCCTGTGTCACACTGGAGAACCTCCATGTCTGATTCTTCTGGAGACCTTTTTTCAGCCCGGATGTCCCGCCTTTTCTCTCCTTCCCGGCTATTGGCCCTGAGACCTTTGTTTAAATAATCAGTGAGTGAGGAAGGTATATGTTTACAAAATACTGAGGTAGGTGATGATGCATAACACAAAAATAACAATGCCAAGATCCAACCAGTACTCAGCCATTGGCTGGTACAGATATTAACAATTAAATAATATAGAGACAACCTTTACACCATGCACAAAAAGGTTACCCAACAGAAGGCCATGAGGATGAAGGTGGGATTGTAATCACACTGCCTCTTATGTGCCGCACTGTGCCCCAGCCCTCGGGAATGCAGAGGCAGTGGGATCTCTGTGAGTTCAAGGCCACCAGACTTAGCTAACTTCTGTGCGGCTTATGGTACTTTCTTATATCGCCTTAAGAAACCAACACAGCATTCTTTCAATTAATAGAAACCTTGACTTTTGGTACAAGCACAACAATCACCTTGTTCTGCAGCTTCTGTTATTTGGGTTATGTTCACAAAGTCCCTTCCCTTCCCAAGATCACAGAGCACTTTATTCATTTCCATTCTGTTGGTCTGTCATTTTGCCTTTCAACCTAAGGCCTTTAATCTATCTGAAATTTGCCTTTCATTTTACTTTTTATTTTTTTGTTCTTGAGACAAGGTCTCACTATGTAGCCAAGGCTGGCCTTGAGCACGTAGCTATCTTCCTCTCTTAGGGAGCTGGGATTCCATACCCAGCTTAGGAGTTAATTCACTTTTGTATGATGCAGAATTTTAACACTTCATGTGTGTGTGTGTGTGTGTGTGTGTGTGTGTGTGTGTGTGTGTGTGTCTGTTAGCTAAACATATAATCCTCTTCCCACTAATTCGGGGGCCATCTTTACCGTACATCAAGTTCTTATGTATACACAGGCCTATATATGTGTTCTCAGCATTAGGTTGATATGTCTGTGCTTTTAAAAACAATTATTTCATTATTTTACATGTATAATATTTTCTCCTGCAGTGTGTGTGTGTGTGTGTGTGTGTGTGTGTGTGTGTGTGTGTGTGTGTGTGTGTGCCCTCCATGTGGTGCCTGATGTCTGCAGAGGCCAAAGAGGGCATCAGCTATCCTGGAATTGCAGTCATAGATGGTTGTGAGCCACTATGTCGGCACTGGGAACCAAACCCAGGCCCTTCGCAAGAGCAGCAAGTGCTCTTAACCGCCCGCCGGGCTACCTCTCCAGCCCAGTATGTCTGTTTCTGAGTTAGTACATGGAACCCTAGAGCTCTAAAGTACACCCTGGCATCTGAGACAGAGAATCATCATACACTGTTCTTCCTTTTAAAAAGCCAATTTAGGTTTTTATAGACGCTAAAACTTCATCCTTCTATATATTAATTTTGGAACCTACCTTTTAATTTCCTAAAAAATTACCAGCAAGGATTTAGAGAAACTCAGATTTTCTTCAGTTTCTTGTGACTTGGCGAGAAGATCTATAGGCTTGCTCAAAGACAGCATCTGGATCTACAAGAGGTTACGCTAGGCTCTTGTATGCAAGCACGGCAGTGTATCATTAATAGTGTCAGATGTTGGCTCTCCTGTGGCGTGGGTCTTAAGTGGGGCCACTCATTGCTCAGCCATTCCCTGAACCTCTGCTCCGTCTTTATCCCTGCACATCTTGCAGGCAGAGTACATTTTTAGTCAAAGGTTCTGTGGGTGGGATGGTGTTCCCCTCTCTCCACTGGAAGTTCTGCCTGGTTATAGGCCACTTCAATCTCCATAAACCCTGCTGCTAGGAGTCTCAGCTAGAGTTACCCTCATATCCTTCCAAGCATCTACCCTGTCTCAGGTCTCCAGCTTGTCTCAGAGATGGCCTCCCCCATCCGTTTCCTTTCTGTCACCTAACCCTCTCACGCCCCCATCTCCCTGTACCCAGTCCCCACCACCACTACCCTCTCCACCCTGTCTTCCACCTAGTTCCCTCTCCATTCACTTCCGCTGTCTAGTTTATTTCCCCTTCATGAGAATCCAGCATCCTCCCTTGGGTCCTCCTTGTTACTTAGAGTCTTTGGGTCAGTGGATTGTAGTATGGTTATCCTGTATTATAAAGCTAATGTCCTCTTATAAGTGCGTACATACAATGTGTGTCTTTCTGGGTCTGAGTTCCTCACATAGGATGATATTTTCTAGCTCCATCCATTTGCCGGCAAATGTCATGATTTCTTTGTTTTTAATAGCTGAGTAGTGTTCCCTGGTGTAAATGTACCACAATTTCTTTATCCATTCTTTGGTTGAGGGACATCTAGATTGTTTTCAGATTCTGGTTATTACAAATAAAGCTGCTGTGAACATAGTTGAGCAAATGTCCTTGTGGTGTGGTGAATTGTCTTTTGGGTATATGCCCGGGAGTGGTATAGCTGCGTCTTGAGGTAGCACTATTCTCAATTTTCTGAGAAAGTGCCAGATTGATTTCCAAAGTGGTTGTACAAGTTTGCACTCCCACCAGCAATGGAGGGGTGTTCTTTTTGCTTCACATTCTTGTCTGCATGTGCCAAGCATGCTTGTCTTTTTTAAAAAGTGGATTCTGAGTACTGGACTCAGGTCCTTATGTTTGCATAGTAAGCGCTTTACCAAGTGAGCTTCCATCCTAGCCTTTTAGTTCTCATCTTACTGATGTCCACATTGTTTCGTTTTATTATTCTTTTCTTTGGGATTATTTACAAATTATTGAGTAAAAGATTAGTCTGTTTTTTTCCACTTTTGGACAAATATAGCTAAAGTCATTCATTTTCCATAAGTTTTGTGTTAGCTGTGTCCCTAAGGTTTTGACATGTGGTATTTTTATTGTCATTCAGTTGTAAATCTTTTGTAATTTTCCCGATACTCACTTCTTTAAGACAGGGTTATTAAGTACCTGGGGCTCTAGGTTACTATGACTGTAGTATTAATTAGACCCTGTCTTTTTGTTAAAGAATCCTATTTTTATTACCGTTTTTAGGGATGGCTAAATGATCATCTTTTGTAAGCCACTTCAGAGGACATTGCTTTGAATGATCCAGGTGAGCTAAAAAGTACTCTTGACTGCCCACTGCAGGGCCATGTGCTGTATTTCAGCTAAACGCTATCAGCTGTGTTACCCAGATCTGTCTTCACTCAGTTTTGTCTTCTTAATCTGTTTCTGAGACGGGTGTGTTACATTCTCACGTTACATTTTTCCTGTCTCTTTTCTCCATAGTATCAAAGGCTATTGCTGTACCATCTTTTTGTTTGTTTGTTTGAGACAAGGTCTCACTGTGTAGCCCTGGCTAGACTAGAACTCACTATGTATAGATCAGGTTGGTCGTGAACTTACAGAGATCAGCTACCTCTGCCTTCTTAGTGTGCCACCACACTCAGCCTTCTTTGTAGTCTTTGAGGCTACATTGTTAAACACATGTATATTCATGGTGCTACTTATCGCTGTTATACTGTTACAGTTTGAGTCTGAACCTTTCTACATAGGCTTGTGTTTTAAGAACGTGCTTCCAAGCTGGGTGTGGCCCACGCCTTTGGTCCCAGCACTCGGGAGGCAGATCTCTGTGAGTTTGAAGCCAGCCTGGTCTACAAAGTGAGTCCAGGACAGCCAAGGCTACACAGAGAAACCCTGTCTCAAAAACAGAAAACAAGTGAATAAAAGAACAAGCTAGTAGCACTGTCATGGGAGGTTATGGAACCTCGGAGAGGTGAGGCCTGACCAGCAGAAGTAGGTTACAGGAGATGTACCTATCAAGGTCATAGCTTGACCTCTGGCTCTGGCCATTCTTTGCTTCTTGGTCTGACTGATGAGAACAGCATCTACTTCGTGCTTCTGCCATCAAGGATGAAGGCTTTTCCTCACTATGGTCGACCACAATCTTCCCAAGCCACGAGCCGGAATAAATCCATCATCCCCTGAGTTGTTTTCGTCAGGCATTTTGGTCAGTAAAGTAAAAGCTGCTGACATGATTGCTCTCTACTGCCCCGAACTCCTTTCTTTATTGTAGTTTGTTTGCTTTTTGGCCTAGAATTCTACTTGGTCTGAAAATTCTCTTACCTTTGGCCATTTAAGTTTAGATTCTCTTCAATCACAGAACCCAAATACTAGCACCCCAAATAAGATGATGCTATTGCTTCGAATGTCCTGAAGAAGCCTGGGTTTGGTGTGCTTTCAACAATGCAGGCATTTGTTTCTTTGTAATAAGGCAAAGGCAGACAAGACGTCATGGGGCCTCCAGAGTCCTTACGGAGCCTGAGGCCTCTCACAATCCCTTGGTTATGCATGTCCCTCATGCTCATGGTTAGAAGAAAGAGGAAAGAAAGGAAAGGAAGGAGGGTAGCCTCGTTTCTTTAAGAGCACTTTCTGGAAGTTGAGCCACACACATCTCATTGATTATGACTTAGGCACAGGCTATGCCTGGAAGGAGATGAACTCTTTATTCCCAGAAGCCAGGGGCCCAACCGAAGATCATTTTCTATGGAAAAATGGAAGAGTGAACAACATTGGTAATTTTCCGTCTGTGCCATACTATCTCTTTATTTTTCAACTTTTCTGTAGATTATACTTTCATTGAAAAGTTTATTGACATAGCTATAGATTTCCATGCACTATAGTAAACAAGGTAGAGAGATCTTGTGTACACTTTAATGAGCTTCCCCTAATGGGAACACTTGGCAAAGCTCTAGTGTAATATCATAATTGAGATATTGATGTTGATACAACACACCAAACCCATTATCTGCTCAGATTTTTTTATTTCTTATACGTGTGTGTGTGTGTGTGTGTGTGTGTGTGTGTGTGTGTGTGCATGTGCGTGACTGCATGAGTTTATGTGCACCACATGCACGCAGCTGCTGTAGAGGTCGTAAGAGGGCATCAGACACCCTGGAACTGGAGTTACAGGAGCTGTGAGCCGCTGTGTGGGAACAGGACCCAGGCCCTCTGCAAGAGTTAGAAGCTTCCTTTATCCCTGAACCATCTCTCCAGACCCCTCAGTCCCTTTAAAGTTATACATGGTGTCATACGATCAGTAACGTGACTTGCTTTTCATTTAATAAATGTCCCCAGAAAATAGTGCCCAACTATAAACGCACATTCAGGCTTGTGTCTTTACCCACATCAGATGAGTCCCGCCATCATTTCTTTGAATGCTCTTCTAGGCTCTCTGTCTTTCTCCCCTCATCGCATGGCTCTGAGCACGTAAATGCTGGGTGTTGTTTATTATTTTTTGAACCTATTTTCTTCTGTTGTTCAGCCTGGGTGGCTAAAATCTGCTCATCTGTCCTCCCACCCACTGAGGGTATCCTTTGTTATCTTTGCTCTACAACTGAGTGCATTGAATGCATCCTATTGTTAAAACATTCCTTTACTGTGTTTTCAGGTTCTCTAACGTCCATTGTGGGGTCCGTTTAAAAGTTGTATGTATGTGTATGTGCACCCATGTACGTATGCAACTTCAGTCTTTATTAAGGCTGTTTTCTCCATTTGTCTTGCTTGATGACTTGTAGTCCATCGCTGAAGCATTTTTAGGATAGCTTTTTTTTTTTTTTAAATGATCTGCAGATAATTCCAACGGCTGATTCATCTCAGTGGGTGTTGTTGATTGCTTTTCCTCATTTGCATTCTGATTTCTCTTGATTCGGGGGTATTATGGGTGGTTTTCAAATCGCGTCTTGGACATTTTACGTCGTATCGTGTTAGAAGACTCGGGTCTGAGCTGAGCTTTGGGTCTTAGTGACAGCCTCTCCGTGATCAGTGCCCAGGACTCTGGGCCATATCTTCAGTGACCCACGGGGTTTATCTGATGCTGCTGGGGTCCGGTTAGCTTCTGAATATTGTTGCTCAATGGGTAGACGCTGAATTGCTAGGTGTCTGTTGGGGGAAGGAAGAGAATCTGAGGCAGGTGAGGGAAGGTGGCCGCCTTAGTTAGGTTTACTGTTGCAGTGATGAAACACCATGACCAAAGAGCAAACTGAGGAGAATAGGGCTTATTCGGCTTATACTTCCACATTGCTGTTCATCACCAAAGGAAGTCAGGACAAGAACCCAAACATGGCAGGAACCTGGAGGCAGGAGCTGATGCGGAGGCCGTGGAAGGATCCTGCCAATTGGCTTGCTCCCCTGGCTGGCTCTGCCTGCTTTTTTATGGAACCCAGGACTACCAGCCAAGGGATGTGTGCACTGTCACACTTGCTTGCCCTTTCTTTATTATAACTCTGATTCATTTTAATACTCCTTTATGGTATCTTATTTTAGATATTAAAATTTTTTTTGTATTTCATCTCTTTATAATGTTCATTAATTAAAGTAAGTTTTATTTTCTTGGTCCTGGAGATGTTCCACTCTTCACACAAGAGGGGTCACACATCCCACCCTGTTTCCATGAGGCTTGCGGGACAAGCCTATGAGGAATTTTTTTGGCCCCATTGAAACCCGAAGAATATGAGTAAGAAAAAAAAAAAACCCTGTCCCTGATGGCAGGGTGGCTTTAATGCTCATCCTGTGGCCCCAACTGCCCCTTCCCTTCTGCCATGGGGTTGAGACAGGCTTGTATCTCCAGCCTAGTGGTGGAACAAAAAGTGATGAGAGAAGCACCTCTGCCTTAGCTGGCTTACAGCCAACATCTGAACGAGAAATAAACCGTCGTTGTTGCAAGCCACTGAGGCAGAGCAGCTTGTTACTGTAGTGTAACATCGCACGTGCTGAATAGTCAAAAGCAATTCGCTCTATTTCGGATTTTTTTTTCTGGGGATTGCCCTATTAAGACCTCTAATTATATACATGTTTCTTATTAAGTTCTTAAGTCTCTCTCTTGCCCTGAAAAATATATGTTCTTCTTTCTCATCTTCATGACAGTCCCATCTTGTTCCATCAAGTTAGAGTTACTTAAAAATCTTAGGTCTAGTTGGTTATGGACCCATATTTGGTTTTGACTCTCACTTTTTTTCTTGTTTACTCTCATATTTTCATGCACACTCCTTATTTTATTTATTTTCTTACCTGTATATGCTGCAATTTTTTTTCAAAGAGAATATTCTAAGCTGGGAGTATAATTCATTGGTTGAGGTACTTGCAGAGCATGTACAAGGTCGTCTTGGATTCCATCACACAGACACACAGACACACACACACACACACACACACACACACACACACACAGACACACAGACACACACACAGACACACAGACACACACACACACACACACACACACACACACACACACACACACACATACAATATGCTCAAAGAGACTATTCTGCAGTCTCATCTATCTGATACTATGCTGTACTTGGGACTGGTATTTAAATATAGGCTCCTTTAAGATAGAAGTAAAGGTTTAGAGGGCGTTTTATCTTCTAAATACTGAAATAACACTTTGTTGCATTGTGTCTACATGGCCCACATGTAGACATCAGAGAATAGCCAGGACTCATTTCTTCCCTTCCACCATATAGGTCTGGGGGACTGTCCTCAGGCCATCAGGTTTGGTGGCAGGAGCCTTCACCCCAGCCATCTCACTGGCTGGTGGCTGATAACTCCATAGATGGCCTGACTGATGACCATTGATGATTGACCTCACCTGTCCGTTCTTTAGCTGTGTCTGTTCTGCTGGTTCCCAAATCTTCTGACTCTATTTCAACTGTCATCTTCTCCCTGCAGGGATTTCTAGCTGTCCTTTTTTTTTTTAATAACTGTATGTTTCCACCTCAGATCCCTCAGATCGTCCCTCGTTTGTTTGTTTGTTTTTTTTTTTTAAAGAATCTTTAGTATAAAACTGTTTTCACATTTATTTGTGTGTGTGTGTGTGTGTGTGTGTGTGTGTGTGTGTGTGTGTGTGTGATAGCATGCATGTATCAAGCTCTGAAGACAACTTTCAGGAGTTGGTTCTCTCCTTCTACGACATGAGTCCCAGGGATCAAACTCGGGCCCTCAGGCTTGGCAGCAAACACCTGTTTCCCACTGAGCTAGCTTGCTGGCCCACAAAAAGTTACTTTAAATTCTTGTTCTGCCTAGTTCTCCAGTTTAATTTTTATCAGTTACAGTTTCTCTTATTTTTCCCAACAAGGGTTGCACTCCTCAGCTATTTCCTTATGTTTCCCTGTGAATGACACTGTCTGGCAGTGTCAGCCATCTTTACTGTTACAGAGACTGTGAGGGACCAGATATATATGGGACTCAGCTTCTGTCCTCGTGGCAATCTGAAAGAGAATGGCTCCCATAAGCTCAAATGTTTGAATATTTGGTCCCCAGTTGGCAGAGCTGTTTGGGAAGGATTAGGAGGCATGGCCTTGGTGGAGGAGGTGCGTCACTGGGGGTGGTTTTGAGGTTTCAAAGGACCATGTCAACCTCTCTGTCTCTGTCTCTCTCTCTCATTTTTCTCTCTCTCTGTCTCTTTCTCTCTGTCTCTGCCTCTCTATCTGTCTCTCTCTCTGTGTCTGTCTGTCTGTCTCTCCTCCTGCTCCAGTACCATGCCTGCCTGCTGCCCTGCTCTGTGCCATGACAATCATGAACTCACCCTCTGAAACTGTAAAGCCCAAATCAAGTCTTCCTTCTGTAAATTGCCTTGGTCATGGAGTCTGCACAACAATAGAGAAGAGTAACTAAGGCAGTCAGTCCCTCAAGGTGAATGGAGGCCATAGAGGGTGGGAGGGTGGCTTAGTTCATCTCACCCTGTGGCCCTCATATCCTCTAGTAATCACCCATGAGCCACAATCTTCCTCTTCCTCCCACCTTCATGGAAGCTGCAGTAAGCTTTTTCCTAGTCTTTCTGGGGTGTGCATGTGTTAAGTTGTAGGGACACAGGTGTTCAGACAGCTTTGCTGCCCCCTGTCAGCATTTTCTCCCTTGCCTGGGCTCTCACTACAATAGGATGGAACTCTGCTGATGTTGCCTTTCTAGGGCTTGAGCTACTTTCTGTTGCTTGAGCTAATGACAAGGTTAGCAGGGATCCATCCCTGCATCCTCTCTTTTACATCTTTGACTTTGCTTCTTCCTCTTACTTCATAGCATCATCAGGCTTGGGTTTTGGGGGAGGGAGCTTTTACTATCTGATACTTCATCCACCTTTTTGGAAAATAGAAGTGATCTTTCGACTTCCTTTCCTATCCCCTCTTAGTATAACTTTCAAATGACTCTTTGCCTCAAGTGAGATTGTCTTTTGCAAACGTGGGCAGAATCTGGAGGTAAATCTATGGTTTTGGAGCCCAGAGTGACCCAAGTGGAGGGAGCCCACCAGCAGGGGCTGTTCAAAGTCAGCTAGGCTAGGCCACTTCTGGGACCAGTACAAGGGTTGGGAGCAGGAGGCATCCTTTCCTTCATATGTCAGCTGCTTGAGCTGAGTGAGGGAACTTCAGGAATGCTGGTGGGTAAGGATGGGATGACATGACCTTCAGAAGGCCTGGGTTCTGCTTGCCCAGATAAGCCTTTGGTATGGACAGAATCATGTAAGCAACTTCAGAAATGCCAAGAAGATGAGAAGCCAAGATGGAGACTCTAAGTCCCTAAAGACAGGTGACACTCAACGTTGGGAGCTCTGAATCTTTACTTCATCCTCCACTCACTCACCTGCTTGGCCATCCCACTGGGCTTTACTGTAGATGGCGGGAAGATTGCTGCAGAGAAGAGTCATGTAGGAATGCCCTGCCTGGTGGAACTGATAGTCTGATGGGTGAGGGCAGAAGTGCGCAGTGTTTGGAGGCCTCTATTTCTCAGGAGAGGTTGGCATGGGTACTGGAGGGAAACTGAGGCACCAGGCAGAGAAAGGGCTGGATGAGGGATGGTAATACAGGGGTTTAAATTTGAACACAGACCCACTGATTCCTCATGTCCTGAGGCAGAAGCACTTGGCTCAGACTGTGAGAAACAAATCCAGAGATGTGCTGGGTATACCTGGAAGCCTCGGGTTCTGGCTCCTTTCCAGGGACTGCAAGGTCAAGGCTGCTTCTGGCTGGCATTAGACCTTCCTACCCTGGTCCACTTCTTTCTAGGACTAGCCAAGCTGGAGCCTTCAGACAGGGCATTACAGCCCCCAATCTGAAGAAGAAGGGGCTTCAGAGGACAGGGGTCAGCCCTGGGCTCCAGTCCCCAAACGTGAATTCATCACGTGATATTGAGGAGCGTCTTCTTTCTCCCTAGAGTAGATGGGCCTTGTTATGACTCCATCCCCAGCAATGGGATTCCCAAGTAAAGCAAGGGCCCTATCTTCTTCCTGGTCCATCTTCTGAACTTCCGACGAAGCCCTCATCACAGTCGGGTATAGACACATGACTGAGAAGCCACTTTTCCTGCTGTTGATTTGCAGCTCAGAGTGGCTCTATTGCCAAGACAGTAATCAGGAAGTAATAGCCGCGTGTCAGGGGGGATGTCCACAGAGCTGGAAGCCTAGCCTGGGAAGAACCATCCATTTGCTGCCTGTGCCACTCATACCAGGAGATCGTTGTGTGAATAGGCTTGACTCAGATCAAACTTGGCCTGCCACAGTGCTGTGCAGGGCAGGATCAGCCACCCCAGGCCACTATGGTTATTGGTACCTTGCTCTAGGGTGATGAGGCCCTGGGATGCCAGTTGTTGTGATGGGGTTCAGAGTGGAGCAGAGACTGCTGTGGATCCTGTGCTGGGGACATCTCTGTCACTGCCTCCTTGCTCAGACAGCCTGGCTTTCCTCTCTTCCTTCTCCCTCCTTGCCTGCTCCCTCTGCCTCTTGTTTCCCTCCTTGTGCCCAACGTTGCTGAAATTCTCACAAAGTGCTGATTTTATTGAGTGCGACAAGTGGCAGTTCATTAAAAAGTGGGAGCAGATGGGGAACGGATTGCGGAAGAAGATTAATGATGCACACAGACCACTAAATAGGGCCAGGTTTGGGAGTAAACACAGTCACCGCTGCTCCCTCTGAGTGGGTAATCCTGCACTGTCAGAGCCTTCCTTGTTAGCTCTCTCTGGGCACCAGGCAAGGGAGCTAGGAGCACCTGCCTCAGCAGGGCAGCGGTAGCCTTGTCTGGACAGCCTGCTGAAGGACCAGGCTGATGGGCAGAGATATGTATCCTCCAGTGGAGAGGGCTGGCTGGATGCTTTTAGAAGTGGGGAGGGCGGCAGAGGCAGGTGGATCTCTGTGAGTGCAAGGCCAGCCTGGTCTAGAAAGCAAGTCTAGGACAGCCAAGGCTACACAGAGAAACCCTATCTCAAAAAACCAAAAAAAAAAAAAACAACCCAAAACAAACAAACAAAAAAACCCAAACAACAACAAACAAACAAACAAACAAACAAAAAGAAAGAAAGAAAGAAAGAAAAAAAGAAAAGAAGTGGGGAGGGCAATGACTACCTTTTAAATCTGGGTCTGATGTGGACATAGGAATGGCCAGATATTGCATGAGTCCCCAAACTTGGTAGCCGAAGCTAGAAACACTGTCCACACATTGCCGGCCCCTCATCATGACCAGGAACCCCCCCAGGAGGGGTTTCCTAACAAACCTTGGAGATTGGAGTTCTCAAGAGCCACGTGAGTCTGGTTGGAGTTTCAGGATAGGGAGACTTGTCACTTCCTCTTCCTGGGGCCATGGATGTGTGTTGGGGGTTGGTCTGGTGCTATGTATTCTAATGCTAATTACTGGTCCCCAAGACCTGGTTGCCTAACCAGAGGGGCACATTCTCAGGCATATCTGTGTTTGTTGTGTAAACCTTGCTCTACCTAATTTAAAGTTGATTGGTTAATAAGAAAATGCTGAAGTCTGTGACTTGGCAGAAGAGAGGTAGGCAGAGTTTGTGTTCCTGGGCTTGGGGTACCCAGGGGTAAGCTAGGAGAGACCACGAGGCAGAGGGAGGAGGTGGAGAAGGAGCAGAAGATGGAGAAAGAGGACATGGCCTGATGGAGCAGATTCAGCCCAGAAAGGACCACTTATTGGCAAATAACTGGGGCTGTGTAGCTGAGAGATAGCTGAATAGCTTAGAGGGTTGGTATCTGTCCAGCTCCAGTGCTTTAAGCTTGTAAAATAAATCACAGTCTCTTTGTGTCAATTTTTTGGGAAGCTAGTGGGATTAAATAAAACTGTAGTTTTATTAATTAATATTCTATATGTATGGAAGTGCGAGTGCATGTGCGCGCGCGTGCATGAAATGAAAGGGACACAAAAGGGAACCCTCTCAGAGAGACAAAGATGACCTGCACACCAAGAGTTCTGCAGTCACAGTCTCCAAATCCTTCTATAGGTCAGAGTGCTGCTCCTTCCTAACGCAGTGTCATGGAGGTGATTACACAGAGAAGGGTCAACTCTTCTCCTGAAGGACTGACTGCCTGAAACTCATGTGCTACTTTAATAAACACTGGTGTCTAAAATGCACTGGATAGACATGACGGTTAACTTTACTCCCCTCCCCTCCCCTCCCCTCCCCTCCCCTCCCCTCCCCTCCCCTCCCCTCCCCTCGTTTCCAGTGTTCCTGCCAGGGCATTATGCTGTTACAGCATTCCACCAAGTCAGGAAGTACCCCCAGCATCCTGCTAATGGTCTGAATGGGAAATGTTCTGAGTGTTTGACTGCTTGAGTCCCAGCAGAGGGAACTGCTTTAAGGAGATTTTTGCTTCCTGTTTATGTGTATATCTGTGTGCTGTACATGAACATGTGTAGTTGCCCTCAGAGGCCAGGGGAGGATGTCAGATTCCTGGGAGCTAGAGTTGTAGGCAGTTGTAAGTTGTCTGTTCTGGGTGCTGGGAGCTGAACTGTGACCCTCTGGAAAAGCAGCAAGTACTCTGAACTGATGAGCCTTCTCTCTGGCCCTGAGAATTGTGGTGACATTAGGAGGTGGGCCCTAGCTGAAAGAAGTGGGCAGCTGGAGGGTGGATCTTGAGGTTCATAGCTCCACCCTACTTCCTTTCCTGTCTCGGCTTCCTGTTCTACTGACATGTGAGCAAGTCCTTGTTGTGCTCCTGCTGCCACAGAGCGTTCTCTCCTGATAGGCTGTCTCCCCTCAAACTATGAGCCTCTCTCCTCAAGTTGCTTCTTGTCAGGCATTTGGTCATTTGCTGGTGTGATGGCGTCTGAGACCCACAGATGAACATTGTCCAACAAACTGCAGGGCTGAGCTCAACTGTTTTTTAGGTGAGATCTTTGGAAAAAGAAGTCATGGATCCAAGCAAGCGGAGAAGCACCATTCACCACAGGCACTGGTTTGGATTTGTTTTTTGAGACATCCTCGCCTTGAAATCTCTCTGTAGTTGAGGGTGGCCTTGAACTTCTGATCCTCCTGCCTCCACCCCAAGAGCTAGGACTACAAGTATACACTGCCATGCTTAGCTTCACCACACACACTTGTGTACCAGGAGGACACTGGATAGAAGGTGTGGAGTCCGTAGATCCCAACTCCTTTCCTAGAGGGGACAGAAGAGAGACTGAAAATGGCTACTTGGATTTCTCCCTTTTAGTTTCCAGTGATGACATGTGGGGTACGGCCAGCACTTGAGGTCTTAGAAGTCCTGTTTGATGCCCAAAGTCAGGGGCTTGTTCAGCCTTCTGGATGGTTTCCTAGCCAGGTCCCTCCAGGGGAGGTTCCTGGAGGTACCATGAGCATGTCACTTACCACCAGCGATTCTGGCCTCAGGAGCCTATCTGTCTGTTTCCCAAGCTCCATGGAGATCTTGGCATGTGATGTCAGTGTGTGCTATTCTCCGCTTTGCCTCCAGTGTGGGGAGCAGTGTGGGGAGTTATGGGCTGCCAGGTCCCCTTTCCTGCCCCCTCCTCACTACTTCTCCTCTGTAGCCAGGGGAAAATGCCAAGCCTTGGTCCAGAGACTGACTGATAGGAGGGTGCAGTCCCTTGCTGCTGGTGAGGCAGAACCCAGCAGCAGATGCCTTTTCTCTAGTGTCCGGGCCAGGGTTCATTTTCCCATGCCTCCCTGGATGCCAGGCCTTTTGCTCATGGATTCATTATCCATGTGCTTGTAGCCTCAGAAATCATCTCTGTGTCTCCCCCTTCCTCTTTTTCTCATTCTCTCTCTGTTTCTGTCTGTCTTCTCTTTCTCCCTCTCTCTCTCATTGTTTAAGTTTTTCTTCAGATTGGGTCTCACTGTGTAGCCTTAGATGATTTGGAACTCACTGTGAAGACCAAGCTGGCCTTGGACTCATAGAGGTCTACCTGCCTCTGCCTCCTGAGTGTTGGGGTTAAAGGTGTGCGCCACCCTGTCCATCCCTTCATCTCTGATTCTCTGCATGGGAGACCAAGTATGGCCCTTTAGCAGCCATCTTTCTTTTCTCCTTGACAACAGTATTCTCCCTGAATATACTCAGAACACAGGGGGTCCATTTTATGGACTATGTCCTCCATCTCCCTTTGCAGCTCATGCTGGCAGCAATTCCAGCAGCTATTCTAGTCCGTGAACTGACCTCGGGAACAGAAGGCACACACTAGGATGGTAGAGCAGAGAATGAAGGAGCCGGGGGTCTATGACAGCCCCAGAGCAGCCTAGACTGGCTTCCTGACAAAGCCCTATTGGTATGAGACACTTTATTTTTTTGCTTGTCTGTTATATCCAAACATCCCAAATCCTGATGAAAACACTTGGCTTCCTGATTTATGCTCCTTTCTTACAGGCTAGTGAAGTCCAGCGTTCTCTCCCTTAATATAACCTCTTCATTCTCCTGACCATTGTCATGGTTTTAACCATATCACTACCAAAATCAAATGCTGTCACCAAGTAACCATTACTTTCCAAATGAGCTTCAAATCCTTCCCCTGGAATCCAGAACCTTCCATCACTGGTACCAGCTTATCTTGCTCATCATCCCTCCTGTGTCTTATCATTTGTCTGAGTGACTTTCCTGAAGTCCACACACCCCAAGCTTTAGGACGCTTCCTCTTTTCCAGGGCTTTCCAGCCTTGAGTATTCCACATCCTCTGTCCCGCCTGTCAGAAATCAAGCATGGGTTCAAGGCTCATCTCGAAGCTTCTCCCTCTGTATCTCTGGGTTAGCAATGCAGGCTCTCTCCTCTCTGTCCTATTGTAGGCTGTGTGCAGCTGTAGGATCTACCCGTTGTTACAGTCATCTCTATAACCAGGCTGGAGCCCATGTGGGGCTGGCCTAAGTCTTGTCCATCCTTTTAAGATGTTTTTGAGACAGAACCTCACTATGTAGCCCTGGCTTTCCCAGAAATTGCAATACATACCAGGCTGGCCTGAACTTACAGAGATCTGCCACCATCTGCCTTCTGAGGCCTGCGACTAAAGGCATGTGCCACTATGCTCAGCTCTTGTTTATTCTTGTGTTCTCAAAGTAGCCTGTGTGTAAATAGGTCCTCATCAGCTTCTCAGAATCACCCTGACTTCCCCTCTTGCTTCCTCTCTGAGCAGGATGCACCCAGTTGTGCAAAGCTCTCCTCCCAAGGCTGCAGAGTTGGACTCTCCTTCACTCTCTCTCTCTTTCTCATTGTTGTGCCTTCTGTGGCACCAGCTCCTGTGAAGGGTATGGTAGTGGTCAGCAGAGGGATGAATGCTGCTGTCCAGGGAAACAGAGATGTCAGGGATGTCACGAGGGAGCCAGGCTGTTCATTAGACCTGCTGAATCATTGTCACAGGCATGTTCCCCTGCAGGGACAGAGTCACCTCTCCCTACTTGTGGCTCATCCCCTGACAGCATTGGGTGCAGCTCTCACTCACCAGCTCAAAGGCCACCAAGTGTCGGCTTCTTCTCAGTGAAACACAAGACCATTTGTCTTTCAAGAGGGACACCTCCTCCCTCGTGGGCGAGCTTTCAGGTTTCTATCACTCAGTGGCTCTAGCTGCACACTGAAGGGTCAGGAGCAAACTCTGGCTAGAACCAAATTTGGCCCTGAATTCTGGGGCTCCTCGACCCTCCTGTGCATGTAGCAATAAGTTCTTTCTAAGTGAAGTCTCAATTAAAACAATACATCATTACTAGGAGAAAGTGCAGTGGGGCCACAGAGGGACTGAAGCCAAATTTGAATATGATAAGCCTATAAATTACAGTGACAGTGTGGGGTTGTTTCCGAGGGCCCCAGAGACTAATTAGTGTGTCTACAGGCAGCTCAGGGGCAGGTGACTTGCATGGTCACATTTGGTGGATGTATGTTGTTTAGGTTGTTCTCACTCAGGGTGCAATCAAGTTGCAAGTAAGCAAAGGCTTTGGAGATAATAGACCAGGGTTCAGAGTCCAGACATCATTGAGCTTGGCCATCTTTAACCTCCCTGGACCTCAGTATCCTTGTCTGTAAAAATGAGCATTAATAGACAGTGTGGAGGAGCACGTGGCTGAGTTTCTCGTGTACGGCCAGTGCTTCATAAGTTATGACCATCCACCAGCACATGCTCATCCACACTGATCATCCTGACATCTTGGATCTATGCAGCTGGCCAGGCCTGCATGTGTACTGTGCATGGGATGAGTAAACGTGAGCCCCAGGACAGATTTGCAAGGCCTGGGCAATACCTTTTCAGTGTTTCCCTATTATCTCCACTGCCTGCTTCAGTACCCTACATGCAATAATACATGCTTTAAACATTGAACAATGTATTTCATTATAAAGTAAACATCCACAGAGTTTTGGAAGGAGTCGTACACATAATAAAATATATTTAGAAGACCTCATCCATGGTGGGAGCTGTGGCTCAGTGGGAAAGCACATTGTTTGTCATGGGCAAGGCACTGGGCTCTACTCCAGCATTGCAAAGACAGTTTGCTATTAATCTGTCTGTTCTTCCTGGTCCTGCTCACCTCTGCCCTGTGTGATGGGGAAGCTGGGATGCGGGAGCAGGAATTGATGGGGGGACACTCTGGATGTTTAAGATGTAGCTGAGGCTCTGTTGTGAAAGCAAGCCACCTCTTTTCCAAGCTTCTGTCTCATCATTGGTAACATGGGGGTGGTGAGAGTCTCAAGTGTCTGGTCAGAGTCAATGAGGTCACGAGTAGGCAGAGGCCACTGCAGACTGTAAAGTGCTGCACATGAGAAGTGTTGGGAGGCATTGTCACCAGCAGCCGAGAGGTCTGGCCTCCCGAAGGTGAGAAGCCCTCTTTGGAGTGGCGGGCTTCCGCCACAGAACTTCCTACACTGCCCAGAGTTCTGCTACAGTGTACTCCTCCTAATGAGAGACTGCAGATCAGACAAGGGCTTATCAAAGGAAGGAGAGTAGAACTGGGTGCCATTTGGCTCCTCACATGCTTCTTCTTTCAAGTCCTTGTAGATAATTCTGTTTCTGCACTGGGAGCAAAACTGGAATTTTGCATGACAAGGAGGAATGGTATGTTAGAAGAGCAGAGAGGAAGGTGTGGGAGCTAGAGACAAGATCGGTAGAATTGTCCAAAGCCGGGGCTGACCTGGTGTAAGATCTGTGGCCAGTGCATCAGGCCTGGCTGGCACTTGGATGGGAAAAGACGGAGGGGTGTGTGTGTGTGTGTGTGTGTGTGTGTGTGTGTGTGTGTGTGTATGTGTGTGTCGTTGTGGTGTTGGATAAGGGTGATGATGGCAGAGACCTGACCAGGAATTCTTCTAGGAAGATCTAGCCAAGTTAGACAGTAGAGGTGGTGACCAGGGAATGAGGTCAGCGCTAAGGAACCAGAGAACAGGATGGTGGGAAATGACAGGAGCAATAGCATAGGATCATACTGGGAGCACAGTATGAATTAAAGTGGTCTGTCTCCAATTTCTCCCAGAGGAGGCATTATTGTTATTATTGTTGTTGTTGTTGTTATCATTATTGTTATTGTTTTATTATTTTGAAAGAGTCTCCCTGTGTAGTCCAAAGCTGACCTTGACTTGTGATCTTCCTGCCTCAAGCTCCTTAGTGCTGGGATGATAGGTTTGTGCCACTATACCTGGTAGAGGTTTCTTATTAATCATATTTTATTATGGAGGCAGCTATGGCTGAGATTGCAGAGATGGCTGAAAAGAGGGCTTTGCACAGGCAAGAAAGAGCCTGTGGAGGCAGAGTAAATGGAGAGGGCTGAGGGGTGGGATGGAGTGGGGCAGGTTATAGTGTTCTACACAACTTTTCTGTGGGGCTAGCCTCATGCACTCATGTACTCCACATGTATCTGGCATCATAAACAGGAAGAGAAGCAACAGTTAGCCTTGCCATTGAGGATATTAGAGTATAGGAGAGAAGGCAGATGAATGCTGAGGTAAATGTAATGCCATGTGGGGAGTTAGTGTTGAAGGGGACTATACACATCCCGTACTGAGAAATCTCAGGGAGGTTTTTCATTAGCTCCAGGATGCTGGAGAGGCCCCAGGGAGGAGGGAGGATTGCTCTTCTGGAGTGTAGAAAGATTGTTGTTTAGAAGGAAGAAATGTCGGCTCCATGTTTTTTTCTGTTTGCACACAGGTTCCCACGGCAGTTAGTGTGTTTGTGCCTTCACTTCAGAGGAGACATGGAGGCTTATACTTGAGATGACATAGAGTGTGCCTTTCCTGTCTCAGTGCACAGGCTGAGAGAGCTCCAGATTAATGAGACCTCTTAGGCAAGGGAGATAGTGAGCCCACAGTGAGGCTCTGAGTGTTTTTTACATGTGTATGCGGTGGTGGTGAGATCAGCACCTTGGACAGCACCAACTGTCAGACAGCATGATAAAATTCAGGGCTCTGGTCAAAAGCGCTTTCCAAAACCCAAAGCCTGATGCGATGGACTCTTATCGTTTACAAGATGATGTAATTCAGGGCACAATCGAGCCCTGGGTTGGACCACTGATCTAGTCTGGCTGTTGTACTTAGAGACTGGGCTACTCAAGCAGAGATTGATACAGGTGCCTCTCTAGTGGGGACCAGTCTCCCCATCTCAAAGATGTGTTACCTTTAGAGGCTGGGACAAGTTTAATGACCTTATAAAATGCCAATGCATTAGCAGAAAGAGTGTGTATCACAGGTCAGCTGTGATTTGATGAGAGATGAAGCTTGAGAAGTTCTTGAGTGCAGGAGGAGGGGGCTGGGGTGTGCGGGAGTGCCCGGCAGCACCTTAGTGGCAGAGGCAGCAGGAGAAAGTCAAGGGTAGGATATGGGACTCACTGAAGACAAATACCATAAGTTTTACTCTTGGCAGAGGTAACCCTGCAGGTGTAGAGTGCAGCAGGTCTTCATTTGTGTGTGTCTTGCCCTTGCGAAATTTCTCGACAAGAGGGCTCATATAATGGCACACACATACCCGGGAAGACATCACTGGGGGAGGGAGGGGACTACAGACACGTGACACATGATTAGCATAGAATGCTATTGGCTGGTTATCACTGGGTGACATTTAGAGGCCAAGGTGGGTGGCGGTGTTGATGATGAAGATGATGTTGATGAATGCTATTCCTTCTAGAATTCCTGAAAAAAGCAGAGAATACTGTCTCCATTTCTCAAAAGACAACAGAGACATAGGGAGGGTTGGGAAACTCTCTTCAAGTTATATTGTTTGGACCAGAGTTGCAGCTTCAGGAAGCAACTCCTCCAAGTCCAAGTCAAGACCTAATTCTTTTCCCCTGAGCTGACACTGGTAATGATAGCAGTCCTGATCCCATGTTCCAGAGTGGCCTCTGCAGAACATCTAATGGCCATGGCTTCTCTAAACAGCACAGGCCTGGAAAGGTTCAGTTTGGGCTTGCACATTGACACCTCCTCTGAGTGGTCTTGGGTGAATTAACCACTCCTTCAAGCCTACCTGTTAGCTGAAAAGTGACATCAGCAAGATCCACCTTATGGCTCCCATGGTATTAAAGAAGAAACATAAAAAGGACCTAACGCAGTGCATGGAGTTATAGAGAACTCAGTTTACCCTTAACCTGCCCTATTCCCGTATGAAGAGATACAGGTGCTCTAGAGGGCACCAGGCAGGTGGTGGTGAGGGAGGGGCACTGGAGAGCCTTTTTTCTCAAAGCAATGTCGGTGGAGGTGGAGTGGGAAGGGGGCTTTGGGAGGCCTTGCTTGGTCTAGGATTCTGATCCCATTCAAACTGTGCACCGTATTCCTGGAGACACAAAGCAAGAACTCCCGGAGGTGTTCCATCCATATGAGACTGTCTTCTCTAGCCGGATGGTGCCAAATGCCCAGAACTCTATGGTAGAGGGAGAGACCCTCCCCTTCCAAGGTTCCGCCTGGGGCTCTGCCTACAGCTCCCTGCCATCAGCAGGAAAGACAGGTTGGCCTCGTGGGCACTGGCGCATGCAAGGTGATTACCCCTTTAATGTTTAATGTGCTGAAAAACCATTAGACCCCGAAATGGACAAGTTCTCAGTTGGTGACTTTAATTATTGTTAAGACTTGGTCACGCCTGCTTATTAGCAATTATGCATGGCATCTCCCAGGGTGCTGTGGCCTTCCCTTCTCCTGCCTTCTCCTGGGGAGAGTGATTGAGGACCACTGCCTTCATCTTCCTGGGAAAGTGTGCGCTTGGCACACAGGTAGCTTGCTTGTTCCACTCTGTGCTTGGGGAGCATGCTGCTTCCCAAAGAAAAGAGACAGAAGGGCCTTTCTCAGCAAAGCAGCAGAGCCAAAAGAGTGTCGCCTTTGCTAAACACTTCTGCTTCCATTGTCCCCTTTCCTTCTATCACAGCATCTACTTTACAGAGATGGAGCCTGAGCCCAGAGCAGTCAACTGGTAGCAGAAACTTCTTGGAATGCTACCTCCATTTCCCTTATTGGAGAACTGGGAGCTAAGGCCTTAGGCAGAACAGCAGGAAAATCTCATGTGACTTCAACTCTGCCTTCCCTGCCACTCCATCTCCATAGCTACCTGGACCAGGATGAAATCCCTGCCAGGCTGGGAATAGGAAAGTAGGGCACAGTCAATTGAATGGTGGACTTGGGAGATGATATAGAAAAAGTTAATGAGAAAGAGAGAGAGAGAGAGAGAGAGAGAGAGAGAGAGAGAGAGAGAGAGAGAGAGAGAGAGAAAGAGAGAGAGAGAACATTACACTGCCCTGGCTACAGATCTTTACTCCCTGCAAGAGCTGGCTGTACACATCCACCTCCTTTTAGGCTCCAAAAAGCTATTCTTTCATCATCCTGTCAGATCCCCACTTGCTTGAGATGGTTCCCTAGGCAGGTTCCTCAGTAGTGCTCACCCATAGCCACAGGAGGCCAGCTCTGGGACCATCACTGTTCACTGGATTCTGGTGGTGTTCCTATATACTTCAGGGGACTGGTAGGCAGAGCTGGAGGATTTCATACTGGGAAAATGGGGACATCCCCCACCACAGACCACCAGAAATACTCTTGTCTCTTCAAAGCTCTTCCTGAGGGGGAGGGCCCACCCCTCTCTCCTTCTACCCCTCCCCTGGTTTAGGAGCCCCTAACATTGGCCATGCAAGATAAATGGTTGAAGAATGCTAGGAGCCAGCGGCTCTGCCTCTGGCTCTGGTTTTTAAGAAGAGGAGGGGGAATAAAAAAGGAAAAAGTGAACATGAGTAATGGGCCTGGGATGAGGCGTGCGAGATAACACTGAATAATAACGCGTCAGAAACTACAAGATGTATTTTTTTTATTTCCCAGTGGAGTTTCCATTGCGCTAATCCATCACTGTAGAGCAGGCAAGATTATGCGTCCCAGAAAAAAAAAAAAAAAACTCTGGGAGATAAATGTGAGTAAATTAGGGTTTATTATATTATTTGGGGTGATATAATTTCCAAGCGGGCCCTTATTAAATTACTTCCTCTGGTGCTGACACGTCCCGCCTCATGGTCTCTGCACCTTCACTCCATGTTGCCTGTCTGTGTCTGCTTTGTATTTTAGTGTCTGCAATGGGGGATGGGTGCCCTGGGAAAGAGCTGGAAGGAAGTGCTGAGTCACTGCTGGTCTTTGGGATGAACCATCTCTTTTCCAGCCTTTCTGGGGTTATAGACCCACACAATGCCAGGGCTGGAAAATAATAGCCAGTAGGTAGATTTACACCTGCACAGTTGGGGAAACTGAGGCTCAAGAAGGAAACATGACTTGTCTTGCTGTGTGTTTTTTGGCACAGATGGGAGAGGTGGAGTGGGACTGGTGATTTGCGTGCTTACTCCCAGGCCATTCTGTGCTCTCTGCTCTGTGTGGCCTCTCTCTGTTCTTCAGTCTTCTTGGCTCTAGGTTTTGGCTAAAGCTAGAAGCAGAGAGACGCCTGTGGAGTTTTAAGGTCTTAGCCATCCAATATGATATCTGACCCGTGACCCAGAGGTAAATATGAGTGAAGCCCTGCGGTCGCCCCTGGGCTTGATCAGGAGAGTCTGAGTTTCTGTAAGTGACTTTACCTTTCTGAACCTTTATAGTAGTTATGCTATCTTTGTAGCAAAATGGGGTTGATGACTTCCAGATTATGGTTTTGGTTTGCTTTAGCAAGAGACGTCTTTGTCCTTCTCTCCTCCTCATGTTCCTCCCTGCTCCCACCCAGCTCCTCCTCCCTCACCATGGTCTCACAATATATACAGCCCAGGCAAGTCTGGAGCTATGTGTAGACTGGCCTGGCTTAAAACTGATGGAATATCCCTGGTACATGAAGTCTCATCGAATAAACTCAAACATATATTTAAATGAAGAGCCACTGTGCTTAAAATGGGGACTGGAGGTATAGTTGGTATTGGGGGAATCTGGGGTGTGGTCCCCTCACTGGGCTTCTCCTTAGGCTCCATCCTTCTTTTCTCTACCCAATTTCAAGTGACAAGCAGGATCCAGCTTAAACATCGCAGGCAGCCCTTGTGTCCTCATCCGATCTCCAAGGATGAGCTGTCCAACTTTACCCAGCCCTGATAATGTGTGAGCAAGGTTTGTGGGATTCAGCCACAGTCTTGCTCCCTCTATTGGCCCCAAGGAGTACAGGTCAGTGGCGCTCTGCCCAGTGGGTGACTACATGGCTTTCCTGTACAGTGGCTTGAGTTAGTTATTCTTACATTGTATGTGTGTCTTATATTTCAGTATACTGTCAACTTTCCATGAGCAGATGCATGCTGACTTGTTTTATAAGATGCAAAAGGCTGGCAGTGGTGGTGATGGTGACTCCACAGGGAGCTGGCATTTAAGTCACTGAGCACGTGACAAGGGCTGTGGAGGGAGATTTTACTTGGGGTCATTTTGGTACATGTATAAAGGAAAGGAGGGAAACACTGACCCCACCCATGGAACCCACAGCGCCTCTTTAGGGGCTCTCTAGGTTGGAAGTGAGGCATGGCCAGGAACATCCTTGAGGCTGATCTCAATGTGTTAGATTGAGTTCTTCTCTGGGGGCTTTGGAGGAAAATATTCACTTTTAAACTCATCCACAGTGTTGGGCATTATAGGAACACAGTCCCCATTTCTTTACTGGTTGTTGGCAGGGGGTCATGCTCAGCTTTCAGAGGTCACTCTCAGGTTCTGACCATGTGTTTCCTACTTCATTGTTTTCCTCCTCACCTTATGGTCCCTGGCTTCGCAGTCTTTCTGGTTTGAGATGGTGTGCTTAGTATCAAGAGTGCTGGTCTTGGACTTTCAGTCCTCAGCCTCCCTGGTGCTGAGATGACAGGCATGTGCCATGATATTAATTAATACTAAAGGTGGAGTTCAAGGACTCTCAAGTAGAAGAATTATATACCCTGTCCCTGTCCTAGAAGCTCTGCTTTTTTATTTTTTAAAGATTTATTTATTTATTATTGTGTATACAGTGTTCTGCCTGCCTGTACACCCGCAGGCTGGAAGAGGGAATCACCTCATGCTACAGATGGTTGTGAACCACCATGTGGTTGCTGGGAATTGAACTCAGGTCCTTTGGAAGAGCAGGCAGTGCTCTTAACCACTGAGCCATCTCTCCAGCCCAGAAGCTCTGCTTCGAAAGGGCTCAGTGGCTAGATCAGGCCCAAGTTCACTCGACTTGGTACCTGCAGAGGTTCCTTGTGGCAGCTCCTAAGTTTGCGTTTTATTGGCTCTAAGGATAGGGGACCTTGGAGGCCAGCATGGAAGTCTTCCCACCGCTGAAAGTGTTCTTTAACATGGGCACTGAGGGAGAAGCACAGCTTTCAGGCAGAGGGTCAGGGATAAGCAAGACTGGACCTAGGAAGGCAGAAGGAGTGCGGGGTAGTATGGAGGCCAAAGGGCTGGCTGGACACTGAGTGACAGGATGGGACTGTGTGCATGCTGGGTGTGATGGGCTAGAGCAGGTAGGTGTGGTAGGTGTCCATCAGACAGGGCACCGAAGGTGTTCAAAGACAGCCATGGCCACTTGGGACGGCTCAGGAGGAGGAACTGATGTGGATGGAGAAGGGCGGCAATGGCTTCCTTTGCTGTCCTGGAGAGATGCATGCTTCCCTTCCGTCTCTACTCCATGGTCCTTACCCACTCAGCGACTGTTACAGGGCATCTGCAAGGAGTCCACCCTGAGCTAAATTTCAAGGACAGGGTGGGAACCAGGCTGGACTTTACCTATGTCCTGCACAAGAGGCTCAGGGGTGTCTGAAGAGGAGAGAGGAGCAAAGAGGAGAGCTTATGCTGAGGCCATGCAGTAAGTGGGTAGATGGAGGTCAATGGAGGTCCTAGGGAGTTTTTCTAACACAAGGTCCTGGTTTAAGGAACGCAAAACAGGATCCTTTTGTCCTTGCCCACAGGCTGGGAGGGTAGAGGACAGACAGAGGCCTGTGAAGTATTTTCCTCAGGGTACTTGCTTGGGCCTTTTCTCCTTTGCTGAGCAGGATGTCTGGCCTGGCTCTTGGGGAGCCCAAGACCGTAATTCTGAGGGAATGGGGAGATAGAAGAAAGTACAAAACTGTTTGATCAGAGTCCGACCCCTGGAAAAGAGCTAAGTGTCTTTTTGCTGGCAGCTGCAGCAAAAGGTGCAATCATTAGAAGGTGGCATTTTGCATTAAAATTGTCCCCATCAGCCAGTGACATTTTCTTATTCCTCCTGGTCAGGAGACCTTTTAGTGCCACAGATTCAAATGATTCAGGCATCAGCGAGAGAAATGTGGTCCAATCACCCTGGGGTGGCTATGTGCATTAGCCAAGGTTAAAAAAGCAGGTGAACTAGTGTGTACAGCAAGGACTGAGGGTTGAGCATGGCCGACACAGACAAAGCAGAGATACACAACTGAGTTTTGTGCAATGGAGCTTTTTGTGTGTGTGTGTGTGTGAGCCTGGTTAATGGGACCAACAGTCACGTGCTTTTGAGAGTGTGTTCATCACTGTGGAGAGAAAGATCCACAGGGAGATTGTGTGTGTGTGTGTGTGTGTGTGTGTGTGTGTGTGTGTGTGTGTGCACCAAGGAGAGAAGTGGGCAAGTGTGAACAGGAGTGTGCACACATGTGTGTAGGAAGGTACCTATGTGGGTTCATTTACAGTGTGATGAGTGTATGTACAGAATTTTTTTATTATTAGGTAGTTGCCTGGAGGGCAGTGACAGTTGACCCCCAAATATTACTTACCTATCCCTGGGGCCGTCGTTATTCAGGTAAAGGGCACCACATATCCTCAACTGTGAATTTCAAGAGCTAAGGGTCCTTTTGTGTATGTATGTGGGCAGTATATGCATGTGTGGGGGAGGCTAGAGGTGGACATTAAGTGTTTTTATTGGTAGCTCTCCACCTTGGCATTTTTTGAGACAGGGTGTGGGTAAGCTGGCCGGTCACTGAACTCCAGGGATCCCCAACTTCCAGCACCAGGGTTAAGGAGTGGTTCCGTCATGCCCAGTGCTTTCTGTGTTGTGATTAGGTGATTATGAACGCGGGTCCTCATGCTTGTACAGCAAGCCCTTTATTGGCCGAGCCATCCCCACACCCTCCTAAGAGTCTTTCTTCCTCATGTCTAAATGTAAACGCCTCCCCTTCAGATCGGCCTTCTCTGAGCACTAGAGTCTAAACATATGACCTGTCCCCTCCAGGCTTTCCTGGGGTGGCGGGATTGTTTCCCCTCCATGCTTCCCTCCGTTGAGTGTTTTTTATGGGGGACCATCATACTATGTATTTGTGAATAAGGATGCTCTTCTACATCCTGCAGAATCCTGTGTGCAGGCAGCGGCGCACCGTTCTCATTCACCTCTCTGTGTAGTAAGCACTCGGTGTGCGCTTTGTGGGCTAACTGATGAATGCCTGTGATCTTACGCTGTCCCAGGACTGGCTGAGATTGAGGAGCAGGGGTGTTGCTTCCAAGCTGGGACCATCGTACAAAAGTTGGCTTCTGGGGACTTGAGCTCCTTGCCACAGACAACCGTCAGAGACCGAAGGATCATGGGGCCAGCCAACGCACCATGCTGTGGGTTACAGGGATCCTCAAGGATGGGCCCCACTGGCCCTCCTTTGCTTTCTTGTGTCACATTCTCTCATGCCTCCCTACCTGCTTGTGAGCGTGCCCATCCTGTATGTGGCATGGTCCTTCTTTCTCCTCGTCTAGCCCCCCTCTCAGCCACTATTCTACCAATAGTCAGATAAAAGACTCAAGAATGAGTGAAGGATTCCCTAGGGTAGGCATTCACAGAGAAGCTTGGGCCACTTGAGGTAAGGATGCCTGCCTCAGGGTAGGCTGCGCTGACGGGCCACATGGGTGTGTGTGGTACTGTGCGGACCCAGAGTCAGAGCCGTGACTCCCAGCCTGGGTCAGTTACTTCCTAAACATGTAACCTTTGGTGGGAGTGTCGAGTTTATCAAAGCCTCAGGTCTCTCAGCTGCAGACTGCCCGTTTTTCAGAAGAGACAACTGAGGCTTAGGTCACAGAGTCAGCTAGTGCAAGGATTTGAACCTTAGTTCTAGGTAGCTGTGAAACCCTAGTCCATGTAGCTTTCCATGTCCTGCCAGACCCTATTCTAAAGGTCAGGGGGAAGATCTGAAGTGATGAAGGCCAGCTACATATTTGAGGATTCTGCATGTGTGTCATCACGGTGTGGGGCCCAGGCTGCTGGCTTCTCACTGGTACAGCTTCCCTACCCCCTCTGGCTCTTGCCAGGCTGCCCCTGGGGGACAGGTGCAGGGCGGTGCCCTCTCTGCCCACTTCTGCTATTGCTAAACTTTACACTGGGCTCTGCCATTAGCCCAACAACAAGCTCCCTGTTTGACTAGGCCTGTCCAAATTTGCTCAGTGCGAGCAGGAACCCGCGGTAAGTAAACGGTTTTCTGTTGATATCTGAGCACTAATGAAGAGGCAGCGAGCAAGGCCCATTAATAACTGAGGAGGTGATTGTGTTTGCAGAAGGCCTGTGTACAGCGTGTCAGCCTGCCCAGGGCCTGGCCCACCTCCTTATTGATTTCCCAGTAAGCTGAGCAGGGTGGGGGTGGGGTGGGTAGGGCCTTGTTCTCACGGCAGAACCTCTCCCATGCAGTTCTAAGGTGGGGTCTGGTGGTTTCCCCAAGGAAAGCTTGGGCCTCAGGTGAGGCCAGAGATTTCATTTGTCATTTATTCAGTTGCTATACATGGGGTAGAGCATCTAGCATGCAGTTATTACCAATAGCCAAGTTCCTGGTTTTTCTGGGGGAGGGTGCCTCTTGGTACCTGTGGATAACCAGCTCAGTGTCTGTTTGGATTTCTTTCTCTTTCTTTCTTTCTTTCTTTCTTTCTTTTTTTCTTTCTTTCTTTTTTTCTTTCTTTCCTTTTTTCTGTACAAGGGATTGAACCCAGAGCCCTACTCATGCTGGACACCTGCTTTATCACTGACCTATAACCTTAAGCCTTCTTTTTACTTAATTTTATTTATTTATTTAATTTTATCTGTTTGTTTGTTTGTTTTTGAGTCAGAGTCTCTCTGTGCTAGCCTTGGCTTTCCTGGACTCGCTTTGTAGATCAGGCTGGCCTCGAACTCACAGCAATCCACCTGCTTCTGTCTCCTGAGTGCTGGGATTAAAGGCGTGTGCCACCATGCCCAGCTTAATTTTATTTTTTTAAAAATAAATTTGAGATAAGGTTTTACTAAGCTGCACAGGCTGGTCTTCAGCTCCCTCTGCAACTCAGGCTAAGTGTGAACTTGCATTCCTCTTGCTGCAGCCTCCTGAGCAGCTGGGATAATGGGTGTGCACCTCCAGGCCTGGCTTGGAGTTCTAGCCATATACCAGGTGATTCCTCTCAGGACCCTCTGGTACCAGCTGGAGAGGGACCTGTGACAGGAGATAGCCCTCTGTCTGGAGCTGTACTTCCTTCCCTGGCATCTTTAGCTCTGAGGTCCTGCAGGCTCAACATGGGAGCATTTGGTTTTATGCTGGAAGGAGGGGTGCAGGGCAGAGCCAGGAGCCAGCTTTCCCTCCTCATTAGGATTAATAGGATCTTGAGTGCTTCAGAGAGATGCCACTCCAGATCTGAGACCAGGCCTCAGCGTGAGGATGCTGAGGGTACTAGGACTCCTAAGCAGAGACTGGTTCGGGGTGATTTTTAGCTTCCCTTGTAGAGGACTGGTTGTTGACTAAGGCATCAGCTTGCCTCATAAGCTTGTAGTCTGGTAGAACACCAAATTAAAATACACTGACAGCCATGGGTCCAGGGCTGGGGAAGGGAAAGGAGGCTGGGGGCACTTCCTAGAGGAGGTGGCACATGTGTAGGCTCTTAAGGCTGCTTATGGTCCTACAGGAGCATAATGTCTGCAGAGAAAGCAAGAGTGGTCTGCCATTGGCTGCAGTCTGTGCGGAGACCTGGGTTTGTCATCTAGAGTTGGCAGGGTGAATTATTATTTTTTTGCGGGGGGTGAGGTCTTTTTTCAAAAGGTCTTTTTGGTGGATCTGTGGTCTAGTGTTTGGGGCGGGGATCAGAGGCTTGGGGACAGCATCTTCATGTATCTGTGTCCATGTCTATCTATGTATCTATCTGTATCAATATGTCTATCTCTATCATCTATTTGTATATCTATCTATCTATCTATCTATCTATCTATCTATCTATCTATCTATCATCTCTCTATATTTATATTGTCTATGCCTGTTTATATTTTTATCTCTATATGTATGTGTTTACATGTGTGTAAGTACACACACGTGTGGGGGTGCTGGTACATATGTGTGTGTTCATGTGGAGACATGTTGGTAACCAATCAGGTTAATTGGGAGTCTTCCTTGATGACTCTCTACCCTATTCATTGAGACAGAAGCTCTCCATTGAACCCAGAGCTTGATGATACTAACTGGCCAGCTTGCTTTATGGATCCTCTGTCTCAGCCCTCTGAGTGCTGGAATTGTAGGTAAGTTGCTATGACTACCAGACACTTACTTGGGTTTGGTTGATCTGAACTCCAGTCATCATGATTGCATGGCAACTGCTTTGTTCATCAAGCCATCACTGCAGCTTCAGCACTGATGAGGTGTTGGTGTCCACAGATCTTCCTCCATTGACCATTATAGGATAAAGATAAACGTAGGTGTGATTTGGGAGCCAGGAAGCTTGGACTCCTATCTTAGCTTTGCTGTTAACTGTTACTTTCTTTCATAGAGTCCCCATGTCCTTGTCTATAGAATAGAGCTGATGATATCTCCCTCAGTACACACTGGGCAGCGGGCCGGGGGGGGGGGAATGGGGGGGATGGGCGGGGGGGATAATAACATAGAGAGATAAAAGCAGCACAGCTCTGAGATCCCATCAACACACTAGAAAATACAACCTAAACAGCTGAATCAAGCTTTGGTACCCAGCTAGAGATATATGCATCTCACAGATGCTGGACTCTTTCGATCAGCATCTTGTTATAGCCTTGGGGTCAAGGACAAGGAGTTAGATAAAGAGAACAAAATGGGGTTCAGGAACTAGGGGCACGACGGTAATGTTGAGGACAAAGAAAGTGAGAGAAGGGTCAAGTTTGACTCCTGAGCCAGGGCTAAGGAAGCCTACTATGGGAGGTATTCTTTCTCTTGGCACACAGAGACCTCTTACTCTGCTTCCGGCTTAAGGCCCCTCCTCTGTCAGCTCCCCTCTACCTCTTATACTCCAGGGACAAGCCACAGTCTTCCTGGGGTGGGGGGAGGTGCAGCTAGAGGCATAGGGACCTAGTCTACTGGTTCTTCTCTCTCAGTTTGTGTTCTAATTCCAAAATTACCCCTTTCTCTTGTCCAGTTTTAAGTTCTAGGAAGTCCTGAATCTGAGAGCTGAAATTTCAGGTCAGTGGGAAAGCAGGACGCTGGCAGCGTGACATCCTTCCCATCATGGTAATTGTTGCAAGGCCTTGCAGCAGGTACCATCTCACTGTGAGGCACAAATAACCAGCCTCAGCTCCCCATAGATTCCAGCCCTTCACCGCTAGGCTGGCATAGATGCTTGAAGGTGGTTTGGTTATGCATCTGGACCCTGTCCCTGACATGGCCACATGTCCCTTTCCTGCCACCTGGTGATCTACAGCAGCAGCAGAAAAGTATCTTCATTAGGAAGGAGAAGTGACATTTGATGACACCATGAGCGGTGTCCATTTCAAGGCAGCTGCTCCCAATCACACAGAGATTGCAGAAGATGCCAAGAACCCACTACAGACCAAGTGAGTCCAAGTCTTCAGGTGGAGGCCAGGGCATCTTTGGTCTGAATGGTGCAGATAAACAGTCAAGGACCGACCATTTAGAGATGGCTCATTTTCTGGGCATTGTCTCTGAGATCACTTCCCTAGTCCCACTGGTAAGATGCAGCATCTGAAGACGTCTTTGCTGGCATCAAGGGAAACATGAGCAGACCAAGGTGCAAGTGCCTGAGCCAGGGACAGGAGGAAGAGGGACATAACTCTGGAGAGGAAGAAGAGCCCCAAATCCCAGAGCGATGAGAAGCTTAGCTACCAGCTGAGAGGGACATGATGTCGAGAAGTCGAGAGCAGGCCTGTGCCCTCCTCCTCTGTTGTGTGTGCTTGACTGTCTGATGAGAAGATTTATTTCTGAAAACGCATTGGCCTTTTTCTCCCTTTCCAGCTTTAAGAGCAGAGTTAGGAGGACCACTCGGGGGAAGACACTTTAGCATACTGCATCTCACGGGCAGGGTTCTGCCACAAGGCAGACCCCTCAGCTTGTGCTGAGGTCCTGTTTCTGTTGAGACAGCATATACACATGGGGAGGACTTGGGGAGGAGGGTGGAGGCAGAGCCAGGAGGAACTTCATATATTGTCAGAAGACCGCAGGGACATGGGGACAACCATTCAGAGACCGAGTTACAGTTGGGGAATAAAGAATTAGATGGTGTGAGTAAACCAGACATCTGGTCATTGTGTTGCAAAATTATCAACCGGAAAAAAATTAAAATGCCTCAGGCTAGGGGTTTGGCTCAGAGGTAGAGTACTCTCTTAGAATGTATGGGGTTCTACAATCAACACCCAGTATTGCCTCCTCCCCTTACGTGGATATCTAATTGTCTCAGTGGACACCTAATTGTTCTCTTCCTCTTCTTCCTCCTCTTCTTCCTCCCCCTCCTCTTCCACTTCCTCCTCCTCTTCCTCGACCACCACCTTTTTCTTCTTCTTAATTTAAAGGGAGAGTTGGTCAGGATAGAATCATAGGGTTTCTCCCTTGGCCTTTGTCCTGCATCAGCATCTGAGGCCTGGCCTCTCGAGGGGGGCGGGCAGAAGGGCGTGGTGGCTGATGTGAGACTAGATACTGGGAACCAGTCCAGCCCAGGAGTCACTGGTACAAACCACTGTTTATTTAGAACCATCAATACTTCTGGAACCCAGAGAAGTGTGCTGGGAAATGCTGCTAAGAATAAAGAAGAAAAGATCCTGGTCCTGGTAGAATTTCAACAAAAATGGCCCAGGGGGCAGGCTGCATGAAGCAGGAGGCTGCTGGTTTTGCCATACAAAGAGCTGACTAATGCCTCCCTTTAAGGGAGCTGCTTGCAGATGCAGAGCCATATGGATGGACATGGACATATCTGTGCAGCTCTGGCTCCCTGCCTGGGAATGAGCATGAGGCGGGTGTGGGAGGAATCAATGCTTTTTCCCTCATTTTGCACCTGCCTTGTCCTATTATATAAAACTGGCCTTTTGGAAATGGTAAGCACAACATAGCTGGTGCTCTTCTCTCCAAGTGGGCTGGTGAGATGGAGATGGGCCTGCATGGAACAGCCTGGGCACTCTTTCCATATCTCCCACCTGGGCTTTCCAGCATGCAAGAAGCCCGCAGAGGTGCTCTCCTCCTCCTATTTTGGGGCACAGTTTATCCTTGCCTGGAAAAGACCTTCAGCTCTGAGTATAGAGACCATTTACAAGTTCATTGGTAGCTCATTAGCAATATGAGGGGTCCGTATGTCCTTGTGGAGACAATTGCCACTGAGACAGCCAGCAGAGAATAGCTCCACTGAGTCGAGGGAAAGAAAGTGCTGAAGGAGGGAGAGCAGCGTGGGCAAGTAATGGAGGTATCAGAGAAAGCAGCCATGGAGAAGGGTGAAGGAGGCTGGGGCGGGCCAGGGGGGCCTTGCATACCAAGCTGACTTTGAACTTTATTGTATTGACATAGGAGGGAGCCACTGGGATGTAAAGAATCCAGGGTTTGTTTAGAAGGGAAGAGCCAGGGGAATAAGGGGTCTGGGGGTGTCACGTGCTGCTGCTGAGAGATTTGGGTGATGGTCTGAGAATCTGGGGACAGTGGGAGTTAAGAAGAGTGGGGAAGACACCATGATTTTGGTGGCAGACTTTAGAGCAAGGTTTTATTTTATTTTAAAGCATGTGCAGTGGGTATGTCTGTAGGTATACAAGCATATGCCTGCAGGTGTCCTCAGAGGGCAGAAGTGCCAGGTGCCCCTGCAGCTGGAGTTATAGGTGGTTGTGAACATTCTGATATGGATGCTGGGTCCTCTGCCAGAGCTCTTAATGGCGGAGCCACTTCTCCAACCCCTAGTGCCAGACTTTTGAGGCCTTGGCTGGTGGCACTCAGAGGAAGGATAGCAGGCTACCAAGAAGAGACTTGATACCCTATAAGCATATACAGGGGAGGAGGTCCTCCTCAGTCACAGTCATAGGGGAGGGGAGTAAGGGGAAAGCAAGAGGGAGGGAGGAATGGGAGGATACAAGGGATAGGATAACTATTGAGATGTAATATGAATGAATTAATAAAATATATTAAAAAAAAAAAAAAAAAAAAGAGAAACCCAGAATGCACCAAGCCTAAGAAAGGGAGATTGGAGGATGTAGCTACGGAGTCATCATCGCACAAAACCAAGGAGGAGTGAGAGATAAGAGGAGCTTGTGTAATAAGTTGTGAGTCTGTCTAGATATCAACAGGCGTGGCCAATTTTGCTGAACTACTTAAAAAATATTACAAAGTACAATAATGAAACAAGCGGACAAAACCCCAAGCACAGGTGTTGGTATAACCAGATTCCCTCAATAAAGAACTCCCTCAGCCTCATCTTGGCACAGTATGTGTGGGGACCCCCCCCCCCCGCAAGCCTAAGAAGGGCCAACCGTGCAGGGAACGATGGTAATAAGAAAAGCCGACTTCACAAAGAGGGGACAGTGATGAGATATCCCCAAGAGTTATGTGTGGCCTTGGGGGAGAGCCAGGGAGAACGGCTTCAGACAGATGAGGCCCCAGCAAGCCCTCCCCCTTCCCCCATCAACTTTTATTCTTAAACATGTTTAATTTAAGCATACAGAGCTGGGAAAAGTCGCCAGTGCCCTCATTCAGCACACCGACTGGATCTCACTGTTCCCACTGCAGTCTTGTTTCAGCGTCAGTCTGTCTATTCAGTCCTTTTACCCATCCATCAATTAGCATTAGCATTCCTGATGGACAGCTTTACTGTTCCTTTTATTCAAACCATAAAGCTCATCCACTGTAAGCGCACAGTTGAATGGCTTTTTACTAACTTTATCCCATTGTGTAACCAAGTCGGAGGCCCCCACTCTTCACCCCTGTAGAATTTCTTCAGGTCCACATGGCATCCATGGCTACTCCTGCCTACGGTGCAACCATTACCTGCCCCAGCCCTTATGGATTTACCCGTTGTGGAAATATTCATGGAAACAGGACTGTCTTGTGTCTGATTTCTGGCCCCAGAGTAACGTTGTTGAGTTTCACTCTGGCTACATCCCTCACCCTTACCCTCACCCCCACTTTCACTCCCACCCTCATCCTCATCCCCACCCTCACCCTCACTTCCACCCCACCCTCATCTTCATCCTCATCCCCATCTCACCCTCATCCCCTCCCTCACCTTCACCCCCACCGTACCCTCATCCCTACCCATCCTCATCCTCACCCCATTCCCACTTTACCCTCACTTCCACCCCCACCCTCACCCTCATCTTCACCCCACTCCCACTCCACCCTCACTCCCACCCCCACCCTCACTCTCATCCACACCCCCACCCTCACCCTCATCCTCACCTCACTCCCACCCCACCCCACCCCCACCCTTACTACGCTGCTGCTTCACTTTGTAGAGCTGTAGTCCACTGTGAAGGTATAATGTGGTGTGTGGGGACAGCCACCCATCAATGGCCATTTACGTCATTTCTAGTTTGTCTCATGTGAATGACATAGCCATGAACTTTCCCACATGAGTCTATGTGGACTGAGGGAGACTAAAATTGACCACCCCCAAATAGACATTGCTAGCAGGTTTCCAGAAGGTTCTTAAGAGGTGCCACAGGTAGAAGGAAGGCTTTGCAAAGCAACCTTTTTGTAAAACTGGCTCTATCTGGTAAGAAGCAGGGCTCTTCTAGCTGGTATCTGTAGAGATCTTTTTGCATGAAGGATAAACTGCGGTTTGACAACCAGCCTAGGCAGAGATGCCCACAGGTAATGGCTAGCTGAGAGACTTTTTCTACATGCTAAGCTGACTTATTTAGTGAGTCTGCCTCCTACTAACCCATCTCCATCTCCCCTGCTCCGGAACTTCCAACTTTTTTTTCTGTGCAGTCTGTAAGTTTCAACTATTAGCCCTCTGATGAGTCTTATGCTTTGCATATACTTTCTGTATATACAAATACATTTTGTTTAATCCTCCCCCCTTCCCCCCGGCCCAGCTCTGGCTCACAACCAAGGATTTTGCTTTTCTTTGCAAGCTTATAAGAGCTAAGGAGGGGCTGGCCAGATTGTTAAAAACCAATCCAGCTGGCTGGATACAAGCTATTACACCCATGGCTCAGAAGGTCTTATATGCAGGGCGTGTCAACAGTTCAGGATGGAGGCATGGGACCAGGAGGCAGGCAGAGAGAGGATCACAAAACCCGGGTACTAGCCTGGGAGAGGCAGGTGTTTGGTAGGAGTTGTACAGGAATCTGCCTGAGTGGAAGCACTATGCAGGAAGGCTATTGGCTGTGTGTAGAGAATAGGCTTCCTAGGAAATTATTCCAGTTGTCCAGTGGCAGCCCTGCTTCTGAGCCAGAAGAGGGGAGGCGGGCAGATCAGATAGGTGCCTGGATGCATTTGTCCATTGTTGAGGCAGGGAGAACCCAGGGTGCCAAGAAGCCTTGAGTCATTCAGTCTTGCCCACAGTCCTTTGAGCACCCCTGGTTTTAGTGACAAGGCAGCCCCCAACTTCTCATAGCAGACAGACCTGTGTGTGACTTTCAAGGTTAGCGCCATGGGGGTCAGTGCTGTTTAAATGTTGATTACAGAGACGATGGGAGCTGCTCAGATTTCTCATTAAGATTAAAGAATGTACCTGGCTTATACATGGTTCTCAGGAATGTATAATTTGATTAGCCTGTTTTCTCCAGGCGTTTTAATTTCTGGATTAGTGAACGTGGCCTCTGACTACGGGTGGGGCCGCTTTCTCACTACACACCATGTTTGGGGCCTTTGCAAGGTATTATGGGTGGGTGGGTAGGGGGGAGTGTTTGAGGAAGCCTGTGGCAAGAGAAAGTGAGCAAGCCCTGTGTGGGTGAGGGCAGGCTAGGATACTACCTTTTTCCTTTCCCTTTTTTCTTCCCCCCCCTCCCTCTCTCTCTCTCTGCCGCTCTCTCCTCACTTGTTTAAGAGAGTGAATAGTGCCCAGTACAAGATCAAAAGGGAACCAAAATATTGATCAGAAAGCAAATGTGCTCACCTAGGTCTCATTTGCATTCATTTATTCCTATTCAAAGGCATGAGGGGTGGACATCCCTCCCCCCTCTCCAGTATCCAGGCCTTTCTTCTCCTTTCTCATTTGGAACCCAGTTATAGCAACTGTTGCTGGGTATTTGCAGGGTGCCTCAACGTCAGTCTTAGTCACCACAACTGCTGCTCATTCAGCTGTTGCCTCTGCCTACTTGCCTTAGGCATAACCATGGAGGGGCAGGTGGACTGCAGCCTCTGGCTGCCATGGGAAGGCACACTCTTATACAAGAAGCGTCCCAGTCTCCAGGACAGTCTTTCTCTCCTTCATCCTTTGGTCCTGGCTATGCTATGACTTCAAAAGAATATTTTAAAACTTATTCGTGGGCTGGAGAGATGGCTCAGAGGTTAAGAGCACCGTCTGCTCTTCCAGAGGACCTCGGTTCAATTCCCAGTAACCACATAGTGACTCACAACTATCTGTCATAAGATCTGATGCCTTCTTCTGGCGTATAGGTAGGTGTATATGCAAATAAACCGCTCATATACATAAAATAAATAAATCTTAAACAAAACAAAAAAACTTTCTTTAGAGAGTGTGTGTGCTGCACTGTGCATGTGGAGGTCAGAGGACAATTGTGGGAGTTTGCTCTCTCCCCTGTCCTGTGGGATCTAGTGATCCACCTCAAGTTTTCAGGCTTGCTAGCATGTGCCTTTACCTGCTGAGCCACCCCCTCGGCCTCACATTTGACTTGTGGACTCCTTAGATGCTTTTGCTTTCATGGGTGCCTTTCTCAAATAAACAAATAGATAGGAAAAAAGCAACTCAGACTTTATGACAGCTTTGCTATACAGATGACACATTTATATTATGTATTAAAACATTCTATTCTCTCTGAAAGGTCATTTATTTCCTTCTGATTTTAAAATAAATTAAAAACATTTTCAGAGACCCTGACCCAGAGCTTTTGGTGCCTAGCAGATAAGACAGCCCTGTCTTGTGTCCCAGAACTTTTGATAGGCATCATTGCCTGTCTGCTGCTGACCCAGCAACAGGTGACATGTCTTCTGAGTCTGGCACATTGCCTATCGTTCTCCCTACAGAGGTCCTGAGAGGAAAAGTAATGCTGTCCTCAGGCTAGTGCTGTCCTTGGGCCATCCCTGCAGAAGAGCAGGATGGCTTACTGAAGATAGGCCTTGGCCCCTGAGGTAAACCTTGGCCCTTGAGGTAGGCCTCGGCCCCTGAGTAGGCCTCTGCCTTTATGGTAGATTTCAGGCCCCATAGTAGGCCTCAGTCTTCTTGGCTTTACTCCAATCCATCTCAGAAACTGAGGTGCTCCTATAGGCGGGGCCAAATGTTTCCCAGTGGGCAGCCTCCTGAGAGGTCCCACCTCCCTAGGGCGGTTGATTTTCTGCTTGAGCAAATCTCTCCTCTTGCATTTTATGTGTCTGGCCTCTTGGAGCTCACCTTACGGGAGAATTTAGATTGTGCAACAAGACGTTTGGTCAGTGGGGCCAGTAGTTCTGGGGGGCAATGAGGGCAAGCCCTACAAGGTTTAGTAAACCTCCTTCTTAGGGCCGCACCCAGGGACACCAGGAAGCCACCCAGCCCAGTCATTGCATAGGATTCCTACTCAGGTATGCCAACTCACCAAGCAACAGGCCTTTCTGAGCTCCTCCTATCCCAGCTGAGGGTCTGTCTAAGCAGCTGCTTTTTAGAGTGGTTTACAACCGGCCCCTCCCTTCCCCCTAGCGGTCAGAGGGGCTGGGAAAGGGGTTGGAAGCCAGGAAGGGTGGGCTGCGGCTTTTGGCAGTGTTTGGCTCTCAGCCACTGCAGCGCAGGCTGGCAATGGGGACAGTCCTGGCTTCCCGCTCTGTTCAGGAAGCGTGTTGGGACAGGGCTAATGATAATTAACACTTGGGGCGCGTTTTGTCTTCCAAGTGCTTTACAAACACGACCTAATTAGCCCGCGGGGAGGAGCAGAGCCACCAAACGCTCTTTATTATTCATTTCTATACCGTCTGAGCCTCGAGCTGCACGCGTTGGCGGGGATGATGGCTGGTCGCTTCTCCCTCCTCCCTTTCCTCAGTCCGGAAGGGCCCTGCGAAGCTGTCGCGTTCAGGCTCACTGCCGCGCTTCATCCTTAATTTTCTCCAAAATCTACAGGGGCACCTAGGCTCTGAGCCTCGCCCAGCAAGATTAAGCTATACGTCCAAGACCACACAGACAATATGGTAGTGCAGTAACTCTAACCTGCGTCCTTGCAAAGTTTCCTAGTTTTGTCCTACTGGGGGCCTCTGGGGTCCTACACTGGGAGGCTCGGACAATTGGCTGAGCCGCGATGAAAGCTGGCGGCAGCGAAGGCGGGCGGCGGGCGGCCGTGTTCATTCCCCCGCCGGCCGAAACTGTTGCCAGCGCAAAGCTCCTGGTTACACCTGAACGGGGGACAGATGTGCATCAATATTTATTCGGAACTCCCAGGAAACCTGGATGAAGTGTAATTATCTCAGCTCAATCAGCTCGGATTAGCATAACATCAAGTCACCCATCAGACGGAGGGTTTGATTTCGGGGATCAAAGCGCCGCGCTGTAGCCGCTGATTAATCGGGGAGAAGGGAGCGTCGAGAAGAAAAGAGAAGGCAGGCTCCGCGAGCCACAGCTGCGCCGCTTTGATGTGCCGATTGTGCCAAGTTAACTTTGCGGGTTGTTAGGTGCCACCACCGCATCCTAGCCCGCTGCTCCGAGAAAGGGGACGCTGGTCTGGTGATTGCCTGCAGAAACTGCAGCCCCCAGGGCGCCCTTTCCCATCGCTTGTGCCGCCCAGAAGTTCGCACCGCACATGGGAGAGTGTTTTGGATGTTGGTTCTGGGGCTGTGGGGAAGCAAGGATTGCTGGGACTCAAGGCCCTCTCTAGGCAGGTCCCCAGTGGTCCCACCACTCTGAATGGAGCTTCCTGCTTTCTGTCTGTTGTCCCAACTGGGACGTCGTGGCACCTATTCTTTCTTCTTTCAATTTTTACTTTTCTTTTCCTGATCTCCTTTTCCCCTGATTTTTTTTGCTCTTTCTTTTTTATTTTTCATCTCCCCCCTTTTCTTTCCTTCCGTCTATTTTTTTTTTTTTTTTTTGTCTCTGCCAGTATGGTCACAATTTGGGGCACTCCCTTTCTGTGCCACACACTGTGAGAGGCCCAGCAGAGCTTCACACTCCACTTTGATGGGAAGCCAAACGTTCTTTTAGGTAAATGGTGGCCACATATCAGATTTGTTCTGGAGCCTGAGCCAGGCATCTTCTGATGTTAAGTCCCCCGCAGCTAGTTTGTCAGGCTCTCCTCTCTCAGCTGTGTCTCCTGGGATACTCTCTCTCACAGGAAGCAGATGTGGATTCTAGATCTTACCTTTGGCAGACTCTACTTCCCTGGCCAAGCTACTTAGCCTTTCCAGAACTTGGGTTGGCCAAGGTCTCTATGGCTGCCATGTTCCTTGCTGTACCACTGTTCCCTGGGGCCATTCCAAGGGAGGACACCCCATAAACTGTCAGGGAATCCTGGATCCTTAAGGTAGGACCCTCCCAGGACCTTAATTTTCTTAACTCTTAGTCTTCAGCCTCCGTCTGAGTCATGTGACCAAGGTAGGATGAGAATCAGAGAGTCTGCCTTGCACTTGAGAGCTTGCCAGAGGGTACCCAGGCTGTGGTCTGGCTGGTAGGAGGAAGGGATAAGAAAAGCCTGCTTCCCCTCCCGCTCTCCAGTCTCACGTTAACTGAACAGCCAACTGCACACATTGGATTAAAATTATGCCCCTGCCTCTCTATCATCAGTCCAAAGCTTCCATCTCATAGCTCCTCCTCAAAACCCCAGACCCAAACCCGAGTGCTGGACCTGTGAATTCCAGAGCTTCTGCTTTGCAGGTCCGTGACCCCCCTCAACTTTCCATCTTAAGATTCCTTTAAATTGTCTCCAAGTTGTTTATCTCCAGAGTCTTGGTGATCTTGGTGGCAGTGTCCTGAGGACGCCGTAGAAACAAACACACCCATTTGTACAGTATGAAGCTATACACAGTCTCTCCCACACACCAAGAAGATCCCCACAGTGGTCTGGGACAAGAAACTCTACGCGACAGAGTGATACACCAGGTGTTCATGCAGCTGGGTGGTGGTGACTCTCCCTCAGGCTGTGACACTGCATATTTTTGTTTGAGAGAAGCTTGCGTGACATACCGAGAGGAGAGAGGACGCGCTCGGGCTCTCAGGTTGAGTCATTCACTGCCCACCATGTTAGAGGACAGTTATCTGCCAGTCTCATCCTACCTTGATGCATGGCACTACCTAGGGATTAACACACCAGGATAATGCCGATGGCAGGCCCGGGGTATCTCAAAGCTGAGGTGAGGGTGGCCATTGACACCTTTCTCCAGACTGTGGGAGCTTTGAGAGTTGAATGTTATCTATTTTATATTGTGATGTGCCCCAGGATTAAAGCTTGGTACAAGGTACATGGTAGGTACTCAATACATAGATATGAATACTTGAAAAGGGAAAGTAATGAAAGGAGGAGGGAGGAGGAAAGAAAGAAGGAAAAAAAAGGACAGAGGAAGGAACGAATAGAAAGAGATGGAAGGGTTTCGGCTTTGGCAGGGGGCCCGAGTCTCCAGAGTGGGTGGGCATGTGCCCAGTGTACTGGCAGAAAGATGATTAATCTCCATTCCAAATCTCTGCCATGCAACACCGCGGATTTTTTTGCTCCCCTTTAATTAAGAACTAAATATAGATCTTAATTAAGACACTGATGAATTTAATTTAGAGTGGCATTAGGGCCTTAACTCGCAGCGCTCAGTGCGCGTTTGTATAACGTGGGCTATAAGCTAAATGACTGCTTGCTTGTTACCACCATAAATAATTCCCCCGCTAATCCCCCTTGAAGCAGCTGACACGGTCCCCACGGTCTACAGGAAGTTCTAGGACTGCCATCGTCCGGGGCCCCGAATGATGTGTCCACACCAGGTCCATCCTGTCCTGCCTTCTGTGTCTTTGCCCACCTTTGGGGGCTTTGATCACTCCAGTCTTTCTGGTGACTGTTGGGGGAGGGGCTCCCCTTCACTGTCTCAGCTCTAGACCAAGCTCTTGGCTGTGGTGGAGCACTCTCAGTCCCCGACTCCTTCCTTTTCCTTTCTAAACCCATTGGGCCTGGCTCCAAACCCACCCAGGCTTCTGTTTATTTCAGCATCGAATTGGCTCGTGCTGCTGACTCCGTACTTATTTCCTCTCTTGTCTTTTCTTCCGGTTCTAATTTGGTTGTGAGTGTCCAGCACAGGGTCTGAACAGACCCAGTGACCAGAAACCAGCTTCTCCATCTCACCCTGCTTCAGAAAACATTTTTTGGGGGCCTTTGAGATGGCTTGAAGTGGAAAAGTACTTGTACCTGGATGCACACGCCTATGCCTGTTCCTGGAGGCCGGAAGACGATGTCGATTGTTTGACTTTATCACTCTCCACTTTCCCCCTTGAGACAGGCTCTCACACCGAACCCAAGGCCAGGCTGAGTGATGGCAAACCCCAGGGATCTTCCTGTCTCAGCTGCCTTGACTGGGGTTAGACGCAGGTGAACTTAGGTCTTCAGGCTTGTACAGTAAACTCTGTCATCCACTTCCCAGCCTCACCCTGGTCCTTTGTCACCTAGGACAACTCAGTCACTAGCTCTTCCTCCTCTTCCCTAAGCTTGCATCAGTTCAGTTCCATGCCATGTGTCTACAGGGTTGATGCTCTGTCCTCCATAATGCCAGACATAGCCTTTTAGCAGTGACTGTGATGTAAAGAGCCTCCTGTTGTCCACACTGGACTCAATCAAGGAAGGATGCTACAACATACAGAGCACTGCCCAGGATGCTCCTGAGCAGGGGTTCTCAGCCTCAGCACCATTGACACTGGGGTGGGATAACCCTTTGCTGTGAGGCATGCCCCTCAGAGTCAGGATGCATCTGTGTCCTTGTTCTCTATCTACTACATATCAGGAACATTCACCCCAAGTTGTGACACCCATGATGTTGCACGCGTGTACACACATACCCCCCCCCACCCCTTACCTTACCAAGTATCCTGTGGCATGGCAGATTGGCCCTCTTTGGGAACTACTCTATGAAGCACAGGCCATTTCTGTTGTCCTATTTATCTCCCTGGCATGCTCTATGCTAGAGCAGTGCGCTCGCGCGCGCGCACACGCACACACACACACACACACACACACTTAGAGTGCTTCTAGAATGGAACATCCAGATTCATTCACACTGTCAACATTAGCCTCTGCTTCTCCCTTTAATATGTTGTAAATCATGTGTTACTTACTCGTAGCGTTATGGTCAGGTTCTTCACGCTGCACTCATGACTTACAAAGTACTTGGTAAACACAGTCACATGTTGTCTAGTGACATTTCTATGGCAGACCACAGATACAACAGCATAAACCACAGAGCCTGGGTGTGTCGTAGGTGAGGCCATCTAGGTTTATGCAGATGTACTCTTTGATGTTCAAACAACACCTGCCCAGTGATGCATGCCATAAGGGTGGCACATGACTCTACTGCAAATATTCTTTTGTAGATAGACATTCAGATCCAGCCAATATGTGTGTATATGTGTGTCTGTGTGTGCGTGCGTTATATGTATGTGTGTGCAGCTGCATGATGATTTAGTATGGAGAACCTAGACAAAGATGCTAGGAGTCCTGATCAGTCATTAGTCACCCAATCCCTCAAGCCAAGGTCTCCCACTCAACTTGGACTAGCTTGGCAGCCAGTAAGTCCCAGTGATGTCCCTGCTTCTGTCCCTGCCTGCATGGGGGGTGGGGAGCGGGGAGCGGGGAACAGGTGTGTGTAGCTACATCCAGATCTTTACGTGTGTACCTGGATCCAAGCTCAGGTTGTCTGTCACGCTTGTGCAGCACTTGTCTCTTCAGCCCTCGATTAGTGTTTTTGATGTTTGTTATGTGCTAGATGCTGTCGTAGCGTATGGACCCGTTTGACCCTCACAGAAATTCTATGTGGCAAATATCATTCTTGCTCTCCAGATAAGGAGCAAAAGTACAGAGGTAAGCACTTCGTTGATAACCAGAGATGTGTAAATTTGAACCCAAGACAGCATGACTGCAGAGTTCTTTCTTTGGTCAGGGTTTTTGTTTTTGTATTTTTTTTGGAGATGGGGTTTCTTTGTGTAGCCCTGGCTGTCCTGAAACTAGCTCTGTAGACCAGAGATCCACCTGCCTCTGCCTCCTCCTGAGTGATAGGATTAATAAATTAACAAATTAAAGATTTATTTAAATTTTATGTATATTGGTGTTTTGTTGGCATGTATGTCTACATACCCGAAGAGGGCATCAGATTCCATTATTGAAAGTGTGAGCCACCATGTGGTTTCTGGGAATTGAACTCAGGACCTCTGGAAGAGCAGTCAGTGCTCTTAACTGCTGAGCCATCTCTTCAGCCCACACAGAATACATGCATACCATGTGTGTGTAGTGCCACAGAGGTCAAAAGATAGCATCAGACCTCATAGGTGCTTGGAATCGAACTCAGATCTTCTGTGAGAGCAGCAGGTGCTTTTACCCACTGAGCCGTCTCCCAGCCCTGAGTGCGGGCTTTAATTATTATTCTACGCTGTACAGCACACTAACAAGAGCTTTTATGCTATTTTATTTATAAGTCTGAGGCCCATCTCCAGAGACACTTATTTAGAGAACTCTGTTGTCTAATTTGGTTGCTCCCAGCCACATGTGACTATGTAACTTGAATAATTAAAAATTTAAATTCAATACATTAAGCAAGGATTGAGCCACATTTTAAGTGCCAGATAACCCACCTACTTAGTGGCTTTGCCCTGGATGGCAGCAGATACAGCCATCTCTGTCATCCCAGTGCTCTGTCAGATTGCTCAGTGCCAAGGCCCATGCATCCCTTTCCCCTGAGAGCACCTTGGTTTCCCCTTAGATAACTTAAGGTGTCAGCCCATCAACGTTGTGTCCGGAATCATTAGCTGCTGCTATGTTCTGTTTATTTAACATGTGATGAGCTTCTACTGTGTGTCTGGGATGGTTTGGAACCAAAGAATACACAGGCTAGGGAAGGGTAGTAGGTTACTAACCTGCAGAGCTCAAAGATGCATCTGGTTCATGTGACCTAGGAACTAAATGAATGTGAAAGGTACTAAATTGATAGCACCAACATCTTGGTGGTTAGGGTGGGGTTAATTAATTAACCCGTGTGTTGGGTTACTGGAGCCCTAAAGGAGAGACCCAGAAAGGGTGTTTGGTAGTCCTTGGGCAGGCAAAGGTTGACAAAGTCTTTTTGGTCCTAGACAGCCTCAAAGTCTCTTTGTGAAATTTCTGCTGTAGAAACTCACAGTGAGGAGGGTGGGGATATTGAGCATATTGCCATTACTTAAAGGAGAGTTTGCCAGCTGGTAAGGACATTTTATTCAGAGCCAGGTGTGGTGGCATGTGCCCCAGAACTTGGGAGACTGCAGCAGAAGCAGCATATGTTTAAGGCCAGCCAGAGCTACAGGGAGACCCTATCCCAATCAATCAATCAATCAATCAGTCAGTCAGTCAGTCAACCAATTAATTTCATTCTATTTGAGCACAGTGCATAGGGTAGGCCATCCAGGAGATAGAAGATATCAGGGTGTAACATCTACTTGCACCCCAGCTGATCCCAGAGTCTTTTTTTTCCCCCTTAAATCTAGGTTGAGCCCTGGCTCTCACTTCCTGGGAGTTCCCATTCCCACAACCCACGTGTCAGCTGACGCTGCCCAATTGCCCATCTTCTTTCTCCAATTCAACACTCTTCTAGCTCAGAAATTGCTTGGTGATATTGGGAACAATGAGGCCTGACTCTGTTAGTTCAGAGCAAAATGGCTTTCTTTCTTTCTTCTTAAGGACATTGCATCTGTGGTGGTATATGGACACGTCAGGAGAGCAAGTGGAGGGCTAGGGCAAGAGGGAAGAGGAAGAGTCAGGTTCCCAGGACAGATAAGGTGGCTGGACGTGGGCTCCTGGTCTGAGGAGCAGGGCTGGCTCAGCTAGCCTGGGTGCTTGCTTGTCAGGGGACTAGGCTGGGTGGTAGGGGGTGAGGGAGGTTTAAAGCCATCAGCCTACCAATGAGCCCATGACTATAGAAAGCTTATTCCTTCTAGGAAAACAGGAAATTTATCCACTTTAGCTTCTGCCTTGTCCTCTTGGATAAGAACAAAGCTGCAAGGTGGTCTGGAGTAAGGCATTGTCACTGGGGTCTACAGGAAACTACAAGTGCTTTGCCGGAATCATTCACTGTACTCGTGGCTGTCACCAGAACCTAGGGCTCCCTCTGTGTGTGAGTGGTGTGCATGGTTTATCCATTTTTAGTGCTGAGTAGTATTCCATGGTGTGTTAGTCATCTTTCCATGACTGTAACAAACACCCGAGATAATCAGCTTACAAAGAGAAAAATGGTTGTAGTTTGAGTTTATAGTTGGAGAGATTTCAGGCCATGATGGATTGTCTCTGATGCTTTGACCCTCTGTTCGGACAACATACCGTGACAGGGAGCTTGTAATAGAGCAAAACAGGATGTGAATAAAGAGAAGAAACTCAAGTCCCATAATCCCCTTTGAAGAAATATCCCTAATGACCTAAGACCTACACGAGGCCCTACCATTTAAAAAAAATTTTAAATACAGAAAAAAATGGTGTGTGAATATTTCATTTATTTTATGTTTCTCAATATTTTGCCTGCATTTATGTATGTGTACCACGTTTGTGCCTGGTGCCCATAGAGTTCAGAAGAGGGCTTTGGACCTCTGGACCTGGAGTCATGGGTGGTTGTAAACCTATTCCTCTGTGTGCTGGGAATTGAGAAGCCAGGTTCTCTGCAAGAGCAGCAAGTGCTTTTAACCACTGAGCCATCTCTCCAGCCCTGGGCCCTGCCTCTTAAAGACTCTGCCTCTTCCCAACCTTGTTAGGAGATAGGACTGAGCCTCCAATTCTCCAACCCATGGGATATTAGGGTCTACAGAGATCCAAATACAAGGGAATGTATTTAGGCAACAACGTTTCTTTGTGATCCACTCAACAAAAGACTTGAGCTGTTTCCAAATTTTGGCTTCAAATAAGTGTTTCAATTACTAGACTCAGAGCAGTTTCAGTTTATAGCAAAGTCCTGTGGAATGGGACTCTCCCTTACACCTGCCCCTGAGGCTCAGGTGTACCATGCACAACCTGCATTTATTTGTGTGGCACATTTGTTACCATTGATGAGCCAGTATTGACACCCCAATATTAACTGAAGTGTGTAGTTTGCCCTAACATTCAGTCTTTGTACCCTGCATCCTGTGAGTTTTGCCAATGTGTACATGCTGTGTTTGGGCTATCACACTACTGTCCAGTCATTTTGCTCTTGCACCCTGTGCTCCACTTTTTCATCTCTCTCCCCTCAGGACCCTTGGCAACCACAGACTTCTTGATTAACTCTGTAGTTTTGCTAGGGCTTGCTTGTGTGTGAGTGTGTGAGGATGCATGTATGTCTGTGCTCAGAACTTTCTAGCAGCTTTTCTCTTGGATTCCCTAGGCTCAATTAGGATGAGTGGTCCTTCCCTCCCAGCTCATCCTCAGTCCCAGTTCCTCTATCTGGAAAGGGAGTGTCCTTGGCTTTACTCTCTGTGGCCCTTTAAACCCTCCCATCCATCACTCCCCAGACTCCCAGAAATCCCAGCCTGTTCTGCTAACAAAGGTTGTTTGAGAATCAAATGGAAGTTGGACTCACAGCTTAGAGAGCGGTGGTGCAGAGCAGGTGTGGCTGGGGTGGAAGGTAGGAAAGAAATCTGTCCTGGATGCAGCCACTTGTAGGATACCACTGGGCCCTGGCAGGCTAGGCCAGTCTTTTTCCAAACACACCTGATTATAGAACCTCTTCAAACCCAAGCCCCGTAGACAGTTAGTTCTGGGTGAGTACAAGCAGCTTGCAGATGAATTTGAATTCTTTCTCCCTGACACCTCCCCACCCCCACCAACTAACTTACGCTCAAAGTGCCTGGCCTTGGTGAACTTTGGCCTCCAGAGGGCTTGGTGCTCCAGGCCCTGTGTGAGGGGAGGGAAAGCAAAGGAGAGAAGAGGGCAGGCTTGTCACAGAGAGCTCTACACTGGGGCCTTTGCCAGCTGCAGGCCCCAGAAATCTCAGAGGCTCAGCTCCTTTACAGCCCTGCTTAGAAGCCAGCTGCCGGCCTCTCCCTTCTGGTGCCTCCAGCTCAGCCTGGGGCTGCCTCCTGGCTTGCAGGCTCCCCTCAACGTGCCACTTTCATTTCTAAACAGACAGGAAAATAAGCAATTGATTTCTTGATATTACATAAACCAGGCAAGGGAAGCTTTAATAAGGAAGAGAGCGAAGGGAGGAGTCTGAAGATCTTAAGCTAAAAACTACAAAAAGCCCATCATTACCAACTCAAATAGAGATAACTGCAAGCTTCCTATGATCAGAGAGATGGGTTGGGTGGCCTCAGGTCCCTGGAGAAGACTGGTCCAGTCAACCTGGGCCCTGTAGTGTCCTACAAGGGGAATGAATCCAGGAAGGGACCTTCTTTCCTCCCACCTTATGCCCCAGGCCACACCTCCTTTGCACCACTGCTTTCTAGCTGTGAGTCCAACTGCCACTTGATTCTCATACGACCTTTGTAGGCATGACAGTCTGGGACTTCAGGGAGTCTGGGGTACACTAGTGGGAGGGTGGACCGGTTGTAGTGAGTAAAGTCAAAGATCCTCCTTTTCCAGGTAGAGGAACCTTGATGGAGGATGAGCTGCTGATGCAGGCCAAGGGCTGGCTCAGTTCCCATCACTACGACAGTGTTTAGCCTGCTGCTGAGAGAGAGTTTGGAAGTACTGAGTTCTGCAGTTATCTGGGACCATGACTTTGGTCTTATACACACACGACATGAGAAGCCAGATTTGGAGAAGTAGCTTGGACTTGCCCAGGCCTGGGGAATCCTGTTTGTCTTCTGTTTTGATGTCCTTGACTGTTCCATGCTTTCTCTATTGTCCTCCTAATCCATTTCAGGTTGGGTAAATAGTCCAGCTGTGTGTGTGTGTGTGTGTGTGTGTGTGTGTGTGTGCGTGTGTGTGTGTGTTCAAACACATGTGCATGTGTAGGGGAGAAGAGGAGAGGAGAGGAGAGGGGAGAGAGAGAGAGAGAGAGAGAGAGAGAGAGAGAGAGAGAGAGAGAGATAGAGAGAGAGAGAGAGAGAGAATGAGTTGTACAGAGTCAAGGGTGATTGTGGACACAATGCTGGAGCAGGCTGCCTGCATGTGAAAGTGTTCTCCAAAGCTTGTCTCCATGCAATAGTCATGAGGAGTGAGATCTTTAAGAGGTGACTAGGTCGTGAGAGTCCTACCCTCCTGACTGTACTAATGCAGTCACCCTGTGAATGAGTTCATTATGGAAGCAAGTTTGGGATTGTCTTGTCCTTAGCTTCCTACTCTCTGATGGTTCTGCCCTTCCCATTGAGATGAGGACCCAAGAGGACTGTCACTAGGTCCTGGTGCCCTGATGCTGGACCTCTCAGGCTCCAGGGCTGTGAGAAATCATTTTATATTCTTTATAAAATACCAGTCTGTGTTATTTTGTCATAGTAGCAGAATACGGATCAACAAGAGTAACAGACCTGGCTGGTTAGGGAGGAATTATAACTCCGAGCATGCGGTTGACCTCAGGCTGAGGTCTCGGGCTTTAAAGAGTCTCATTTATAGCATACTTTAGTGAGCCACTTGGGGACTGCAATAGCCTCTGCTCCCCATTTCTTAGGCCCATTCAGCTCTGATAACCTAGTCCTTGATTCCCACATAATTCCTTAACTGGGTATGCTTCAAGCAGAAGCCCCAGAGAGCATGGGAGGGAGGAAGGTGGTCCTTCCTCTCTGGCCTGCTGCTCACTGTATCTTGGTCCTTGGCTGGGTTGAGTTTGGGGGCTAGCAATGGAGAGACATTCTTTTTCCCTCTACCCTAGTGAGGAGACATCCATCTTGCCTCTGATGGCATTGCTCTGGCCACACTAACCAACTCCCCACCCAGACGTTTGCCTTTTATAAAATAATCTGCAAAGGCGACAAAGCAGGAAAGGCTTGGTGGTGTGGACAGAGTATTTTGGGGGCTCTTGGTGAGAGATGAAGGGACAAGACTGAAGGAACGGAGAAAGCTTTTGACTCAGATGGAGCTGGTGAGCTGGAGTGGACTTGAAACTCAGGGAGGGTTCCAGTACAGGAGGACAGAGAGAGGGGTCTCTGGTAGGGCACAGTGAGGGCCATGACAACAGACTAGGCTGATTTCTGGGTTAGGGAATATTATTAAGTCCATGCTCTTTAGATAGTTCTGGATCTTGGGTCCACTAAGGCCAGTGCCTCTATAGTCTTGACCAGCTTGCGAGGGGAGGTGAGCCATGCCCCGGTGTTGTATGTATGTCCCAGGGTGTGTGCTGTTGAGGGGGTCTTTTGTTTTCTAAGCTCTTGCCCATGCAGCTTCCAGAAGTAGGGGGTCAGGGCATCACACAGAACTGTGTTTTGTGTTGGCTTTAGAGTTGCTGTGTTCTGTATGTCGACATCACTTTGGGAGAGGCCTTTCTTCCTGTGTCTGGGGGTTTTCAAAGGCCTTCGTGCTGACATTGGCCTGAAGCTGGTCCTCAAGCCAGGTCTCACCACCTGCCCTTGTGAAGTGCTGGTGCATAGACCAAGACACAGTAAGATCAAATCCCAGCTGTCTGTTTAGAAACACGGATGGAGCAACCGTGGGCCAGGGCTCTCTGGAGTGTGTGTGTGTGTGTGTGTGTGTGTGTGTGTGTGTGTGTGTGTGTGAGAAAGCCCAACAGGGACATACTCTGGCTATGGGGTAATTCTGTGGGGTGGGGCAGCCTTCTGAGCCTGGGATACCGGAGTGAAAGCAGTAAGTCTTCATGCAGACAGACCCTGTGCTGCCAGCCTCCTGGCCTTGCTCTGGCCATCAGCCCAGTGTTTCTGCATTCTTCACACAACCTGGGAGATGAAAGAGCGCACAAACTGCCAACCCTCTGGCCCCTGGGCCTCTGAACTAAGGAAATGGCTGAATAATGAATGAGGCCAGTATACTTCAGAGAGGTGGCCCTGGGGACTGTGTGGGGAGTGGGGAGGTATGGACAGATGGGGAGGGGGGGAAAGACTTGGCATTCGGAGAGGCAGATAGATACCAGAGGCACAGATAAAGTCTGTCTGTGGCTGTGACTTCTATGGCAGGTCACAGACACTGACTTCAAGACTAAAGTAGCTTGAGAATTTACAATGAATACATGGCAAGCCCTTGGCCTGGCTCCTATCTGACCTCCTGGCACTGTTTGTATTCTGCCCGACCTTTTGGTCCCTCCCAGGAAAAGCTTGCTGTAGACTTGGCTGTGTTGCTAGACTAAGGCCGTTTGCGTGGGACACTGCATGATGGGGCGCTGGAGATGCAAGGGCTATGCACTTGTGAGTTAGCGTCCACCGAGGGAGTTGAGGTCCCCTGGGGGGACGTTGCCAGACCTTTTCTTACAGCCAGGGATAAAGAGCTGTCTTCTCTTGAAATTGTCCTTGTCAATTAGGAGGGATCCTGGGATGGCTAATTTCTACTGTAGACTGGATTCGATTCAGAATCCCCTAGGGCATTCACGAGGCACACCTCTGGCTGTGTCTATGGGGCTTTTCCAGTGAGGATCACTGAGGGGTGGGAAGACTCACCCTGAACACTGCAGTCTTCCTGGTCTTTGGGGGTGAAGAGTGTCAACCATAAGCTCCTTCACCCTGGCAGAGACAGATAACTACCTCTCAAACCCTGGGCCCGAAATAAACTTTTTTAGTTTTGTTTTTGTTTTTGTTTTTGTTTTTTTTTTTTTTCAGCTATTTGGTCTTAATGATGTGAAAAGTCACTAATTCGTTATCTATGGGGGTGACTAGAGGACCCCCCTGCAAGGTTTTCTCCATCCATGAAATAAGCCAACCAAGCTGAATTAAGAGTATGCCAGCAGATTTATTGCGGGAGGTGGGGGGGGGGGTGGGGGGGAGTTAAGAAAGAGCATGTGTGTGCGAGGAGAGAAAGATGCAGAGAGAGACACACAGAGAGACAGAGACAGAGACAGAGAGAGGGAGGGAGGGAGGGAGGGAGAGAAAGCACAAAATGTCTGGATTATATAGGCAAGAGTTGCTGGGGGAGGGGAAGCCCAGGCCCTGAGCTGAAAAGCTCAGGGCAGAGGTCAGGGCATGCTAGCCATACCCTGCCACAGGTAGGGACTGAGGGATGCTGGGAGAACCTGGAGGCCCATTCCACTGTGACCTGTTAAATAGGCATCTCAGCTGCTTGTCCGGAGTCTGAAACCCAACATCCGCTTTGCTATTGTCCTCATACTGCAGGCCCTAGAGCGGTGGTGGCTCTTACCCTTCCTCACGCTGCAATCAATCCTTTAATACGCTTCCTCGTGTTGTGGTGAGCTCCCCAACCATAAAATTATTTTGTTGCTATTTCACAACTGTGATTTTGCTACTGTTATGAATCACGACTTAAATACTTGATATGCAGGATATCTGATATACGACCCTTAGGAAAGGGTTGCTCCGCCGCCCCCCCCCCCAAAAAAGGGGTCGAGACCCACAGGTTGAGAACCACTGCCCTAGGAGGAGAGACAGCTCCTAATTTTTGATCAGTATACTTAGGCAGGAGGCCTTTGTGAAGTGTTGTAGTTTTTCAGCTCTTCCCCTGTAAATACCATGTAGTAGTAGCTCCTGGGAGTCCTGGTGAAGAGGAATTGTCTACAGTAGAGAGAAGCCTTGGACTTAAGTCAGTCTGGTGGGTAGGGCAGCTGCTCCAAATTCCTGGGACTGAGTTTACATTCCAATGCCAGACCCTTCCCTCAGTGGGGGAAGTGTATTTTGAGAGCATTTTGGTCAGGTCCCCACTCCTTGGTCTCTGTTCCTTTAAGCCCTTCACCATAGCAGCTGCTACAGCCTGTTTGGAATGAGAGAGGAGATGTGGGGGGCTGCCTCATCCTGAGCCCCCTCTCTGGGAGATCCTGTGTCCCGTCCTATGCAAAGCCATGTGAAAGCAGGGGACATCCTGAATTTGTGATTGCTGCCACCTGCCTCCCAATCCTTTCTTCTGATCTAGCTGCCAGAGCTTTCCCCTGGTCTTGTTTTCTTTACCAAAGCAAGCTGTCACAGGAGGAAGTTGGAGGTCTTGTCTTTTGCTTCTCAGACTCAGATGAGTGCGAATATCTTCTCTGAGCGCTGATGGGCCTGGAACCTTCCTGCCCACTTCTCTCCCAAGTAGCAGTAGATCTTGCCCTGGCTACTTGCAGTCAATACCAGCCTTGACCAAAGCTTCCTTGCTGAGGAAGTAAATGTGCATTGTGTGTGTCTCTTGCTTTTCAGGCATCTGTAAAACTCATGCAAAGAACTGGAGTGAGGAGCCTCAGGACTGGCCCCAGAAAGGAGGTTTGCCCCAAATGTCTTCAGCTTTAGGGATGGTCATGCTGGATTGTGAGAGGTCTGCGACCATATTGGAAGGTCTTTCTGTGCATGTACCACATGGAGGAGAAAGGATAAAGGGTGCCAAGAACAGTTTGTTTATTGGTTTTTTGAGACAAGGTTTCTCTGTATAGCCTTGGCTGGCATGAACTTGTTTTGTAGACCAGGCTGGCCTCGAACTCACAAAGATCTGCCTGCCTCTGGCTCCTCAAGTGCTGGGATTACAGGCGTGTGCCACTGTGCCTGGTGCCAAAAGATGTTTTTAAAGATTTGTTTTAGTTATGTTTATGTGAGTATGTCTGTGTGTGAGTATGTGCACGTGGGTGTAGGCGTCTCTGGTACTGGAGTGACAGGCAGTTGTGAGCTGCCAAATGTGAGTGCTGGAAACCAAACTGTGGCCCTCTGGAGGAGCAGCATCTGTGCTTAGCCACTGAGCCACCTCTCCAAGTCCAGAAGGATGCAGAAGGGAATGAAAGCTTGAGACCATGCCCTCCCCACTCAGAGAATCACCCCACTCTGCTGCTCAGCCAGGCACTCCAAAGGCTCCTCCCAGGCCACTACTCTCTCTTAAGGGCTCCCACACAGCCCACGCAGCCCACACAGCCCAGGTACTCTGCTGAGCCAAGCCACAGCGAAGCAGTCCTTCATGGCAGCAGATTCCCTTCACCCCAAATGCACGTATCACCGCGTCTCACAGCAAATTTCCCTGTCGCTCATGTTTTATTAGTATAAGTGCCTTAAAAGCAGATCAGAGATTCAACTAATTTGCTCATTAGTAAAAGGAAATTAGCCATTTGAGATCTGTTCTAATAAAATTAGCTTGGTGACAAACGCTTTGTTGGCGTGTTTATTAGATTGCCATACTCCCTGCATTTTAAAGGCCAGAACGCTCGTCATCGGCCCTTTGGGGTATTCCATCGTTTCTCTTTCTCTCTTTGTTCTTCTTGTCGGGCTCATGGAGATGGTTTTTCTTCTTTCAAGGCTAATTGAGAAGGTCTGACTCAAATCTGGGTTCCGGTTCGCACTATCCCATGAGCACCACCCAGGCTCCCCCCCGTCCTACTCTGCACCCGCGCATGTCCCCAGCTACCCAGGCCACCCTGGTCCCCAGCCCCATCCATTTAGGTTTTCTGGGTCACTGGCTGTCATCTCTGCTGTAGCAGAATCCCACAGACCAGGGCATTTATAATGAACAGAAATTTATTGGCTCACAGTTTTGGAGGCTGGAGGTGGAGGGTTGGGGGGAAGGCAGTGTCCAAAAACAAGGTGACAGATTCTGTGTGTCCCAAAGTGGCAGAAGGGCCATGGGGGGGGGGGGGTAAACCTACCCTTTAATACTGGGCCCTCTCCTTTCCAGAGCAGGGTTAATCTATTTCTGAAGACCAACCCCACATGACCTAAACACCTCTTATTTTCTTTCCTAAATTTATTTATTTTTTGTTTATTATATATATGTGTGTGTATATATATGTGTGTGTGTGTGTGTGTGTGTGTGTGTGTGTGTGTATGTATGTGTGTGTGGTGTGAGTATAGGCTTTCATGCCATGGTGGACATGCAGAGGTCAGAAAACAGCTGCGAGCTGATTCTTCCTTCAATCTTCTGGAGGCAGGGTCACTTTTGTTTCTGCCATCCTGCGCCAGGCTATCTTGGCTTGCAAACTTCTGGCTAATTCTCCTGTCTCTACCTCTACTATAGGAGTGCTAGGATTACATATGCTTGCCGTTGCATCTTTCTGTTCGTTTATCTGCTTTTAGCGTGTGCTCTGGGAAATGAGCTCAGGTTGCCAGACCTGTGCAGCAAGGGCTTCTATTTATCCACTGAGGCAACTTACATGCCCTTAAACACCTCTTACAGTCCTGCTTCTTCATGCCGTCTCATGTTTAACTCAATTTCAACACGGATGCGACAAGCCAACTGTTTTAGTTTTGTTTCTTAATTTTGTTTCCTGTTGTCTTGGGGGAAAAAAAAGGCATGACAAAAGCAACTTAAGGGTGAACAAATGGGCTTATCTGACTCCTAATTCCATGTTGTATCCAATCTCTGTGGTGATGTCATGGAGGCTAGAACCTGAAGCAGTTGGTAGCATCGCATTCACAGTCTAGATTAGAGAGAGGCAGATTAATGTCTACAAGCTAGTGCTCAGCTTGCTCTTTCACTCTTCTACAATCCAGGCCCGTTGCCTAGGGAACGGTGGTACCCAAAATGGCTAGGTTTCCCCAATATAATGTTCTTTTTATCTCTGTCACACACACACACACACAGAGTAGAATAAATAAAATAAGTTCAAGATGAGCTGAAAGCCTGTCTTGGCTACATGCCACCTGGTTTGCTACCCCCTCCCCACAAACATAGATGGAGTACTGATATTGGGCATGCCTGCCAAGGTTACCTCACCTGTAAGGGCAGAACAAAAAGTAGAATCTAGCTTGTGTCTCTCCAAGTTGCCTGGCTCTATTGACTTTACTATTAGGGCACGTGGCATGCTGGGAAAGTACCACATTTTGGGGGGTGGGCCTGAACAGCCTGGGCATGGCACGGTGGTTCAGAAACCTTAAATGAACAGTTTAATAGTCAGGCGCTGGGGGGAGGGGGGAGCATGGTCAGATGTGTGCAAACTGCTTTGGAGGTTAGGAGCTTGTTGCATGGGGCACCGAAATGGTCCAATAGAACCTGGGTGCTTCCCAAATCCTTCTCAAACTTTGCTGCCTAGCAGCCTTAGACCCAGCCTCTCCCTGCCCTTCCAGGATCCCTAGTGCCAATCATTGGCTTAGAACAGCAGGGATGTATTTGTCCCACAGGATGGGACTCTGGAATATTAGAATGCCGGAAACACTGCTTTCCTAGTAAGTTGCTGTCAGTAAGGAAATAAAAGGGGGCTTGCAGTTATTTAATTTGGAACTTGCTAGTATCAGGCCAGGCTGGGCGTGAAGGCAGAACACTGCCCTGCCCCCTCTCTGGGACAGGGGCCACTTATATCTTCCTTCAGTTCCTAGATCCACAGACGTGACCTCTTCTGGCAAGGTTCTTCCCCTTCACTGCTACCCTGCCTCATGGGTCTCCCGTTTCTTCGGAACACTTGCAGGCCTTCATGTGTCTACATGATCACTCCTGCCTTGGGCCACTCTTCTGAACTTTTTCTGTATTTTCTCATTTGTGTTGTTCTAACCCATTGAGTCCAGTTAGTGCTACTGGTATGCTCATAGGCATGAGCTGTCCACTGAGACATGAGGAGCCTTCCAAAAACCAAATAAAGATTAAAAATTTAAAAAGAGAAAAATGGGCTGCTTTGAGGGGGGAACATGCAGGAAGACTGACTGACTGATGTTACAAAGACTTATAGAGTAATGGGTGCCCACAGTCTCTGACAGTGGCTGCTTCCCAGCAGACTTTCATTCTTCAGTTTATTACGTGTTGAGTAACTTGAGGAATGCTTCTATTTCATGGACCACACTGTTAAATACAATTCATTGCAATGAAGTGTATTTGTTTTATGGACAGAGTTTCTCTGTGTAGCCCTGGCTGTCCTGGAACTCACTGTTGACCAGGCTGGTTTCAAACTCACAGGGATCCGATTGCCTCTGTTAGGTCGCAGGAAGGCTAAATATTCAAGTCTTCGGATATTACACAAGTAGAAACAGAAAAGGAAGCCAGGGGACATGGCCCAGGATCTCCTACTGGAGCCTGGCGGTGGGGCAAAATGAATGACACTGGGGTCTCCTAAGTGTTCCATTGGTAGGGAGGGGACCTGCCAGGATAGATTACGAGCCCTCTAGGAGGCTGCGTGTGGAGTTTCCCTGACTAGGTCTCTAGGCCTTTGTGGCAGTGAATCCGTTCTCTGGTTTAAAATGCTCTGGACAGCCGGGCGTGGTGGCGCATGCCTTTAATCCCAGCACTCGGGAGGCAGAGGCAGGCGGATCGCTGTGAGTTCGAGGCCAGCCTGGTCTATAGAGTGAGTCCAGGATAGCCAAGGCTACACAGAGAAACCCTGTCTCGAAAATTCAAAAATAAATAAATAAATAAATAAAATGCTCTGGACTTCAGGGCACACAGTGGACAGAAGGCTTGGGGTGGGGTACAGCAGTCGTTTTTTGTAACAGCCCTTATGGTCTTTCTTTATGGTTTTGGGTTTCCGGTGTGAAACACATGAGATGATGATGGGTCACAGCTCCCTCAGATGACGAGTGTGGGGGTGACTACTTGGAGAGCAGATGTCCCAGCAGGATAGAGAAAAGCATAGACTTTGGAGTTGGCCACATTAGCCACCACTAGCTGTGTGACTTCAGGCAAATTGATCAACCTGCCTGGGCCTCAGAGTGCTCCTCTGGTAGCCACTTTCCAGAGGGGATATTGGGGTGAATGGATACATGAGTGGGGTGGAGGTTATGGTTCAGCCTGGCTTCCAGCTAGGCATTGTAAGCAGTCACTGGGCTCCAAGCCCAGTGTTGTAAGCCCAGGCTTAGTGTTGTATGGTTTGAATTTAAAATGTCCCCCACAGGCTCATGTGTTTGAACACTTGGTCCATGGTTGGTGGCAGTGGCTGGGGAGCCTAACTGGAGGAAGTAGGTTGACCTTTGAAGGATGCAGCCTCACCCCGAATCTGGTCCATCTCTATTTCCTGGTCTAGCAGGCTGACTGTGGGGCAGGATGCAGCCCAGCACACAGTTGGCACACTTTTTATTTCTCATACCTGTAGCTCCCAGGGACTCTACCACACCCCAGCAGCTGACTGGAATGGTGCCAGGACGGTCACAGCTGGAAATTCTCTATCCTTTACACATTTTTTTTTTTCCTTCCTGCAGTTTTTGCTTGCCTTTCCTCCTGAGTCTGCCCTTACGGTACGCTTGTGCAACCCACATCTTTATTTCTCAGGTCTGAGGCTCTGCCTGTTTCCCATCTGTAGTCTTTCTATTTGTTCCTCAGATTGGACAATTTCTATTGATTAGTCTCCAGTTCTTGGATTCTCCTGACATATCAGATCTACTGTAAACCTCATCAAGTGGATTTTCCTATATTTTCAGCCCTAGAATTTCATTTGATTCTGTTTTAATTATTCAAATGTTTATTTTATGTGTATATATATGTTGCCTGCATGCATGTCTGTGTACCATGCGTGTGCCTGGTACCCTCAGAGGCCAGAAGAGAGCTTTGGATCTCCTGGAACTGGAGTTATGAACCGTTGTGAGCTGCCATGAGGGTGCTGGAAATTGGATCCTCTAGAAGAACAGCGTGTGCTCTTAACCATGGGGCCATCCTCTAACCTCTTGGCTCTGTTTTTAACGTTCCCTAGTTCTTGATTTGTTGCATCATGTCTTCATAGGGTCCTCTAATTCTGTAAGCACCACTTCCTCTAAGTATTTAAACATAGGTATAAGCACTGTTTCTGCAGTCTTTGCTGAATCCCATACCTGGACTACTTGGAGGTGGTTTCTATTGGCTGTGTTTTGGGTCACTACCTTATTGCTTGCCCTGTTGTAACTTTTTTCTATGCTGATGAGATGTTTTAGATGATGTATTGTCTAGTCTCTTGATCCTGTTGGTTCCTCCTCAAGGCTTGTTGCTGCTGACTTTTATTTCTATGATGTATTTGGACTTTTTGCAAGGAAACTGTTTCCCCAGGGGTGCTGATGCTCTACATTCTTTCTCATGCTCAGCCTGGATTCCTAAGGTTGTGCCTAGGTCTGTCAGCTTGATCATGGACATCCATAGACAAAGGACCACTCCTTTGTGCACCAAAGCACATTCAAAGCTCCAGTGATAGCTAACTGCTTTTCCTGTTGTGGGGACAAAACACCTGTCAAAGGCAACTGAAGGAAGGGAGGGTTTGTTTTGGTTTATGGTTTGAGAGCACAGTTCATCATGGTGGTAAGGCACGGAGCCGGGAGCGCGAGACAGCCAGCCGCGTTGCATCGGCAGTTAGGAAGCAGAGAGATAAGATGCTGGCATTCAGCTTGCTTTCTCCTTTTCCTTCAGTCCAGGGCTCCAGCTCACAGGATTGTACCACTCACATTCAGATTGTGTTTTCTCTCTCCTCGGTTAAATCTTTCTGGAAACATCCCCACAGACATGTTGAGAGGTGGGCTTTCCTGATGGTTCTAAATCCAGTCAACTTTACAGCGAAGATACACTATGACTATCCTATGTCATTTTCTGCTCTTTCTTGCTCTCCCATCCCTGGTCCTTCTCGCCTGGGAGCACAGGCACCAGCGAGGATTGCTTCTCTAGCCCCTTCGTGACTCACTTCTAGGAGCTCCCAAGTTAAGTTCTGCCTGTTTTTCTCCTCTGCTGTTTGTCCCACAGAGCTGTGTGCCTGTCTCTAGAGTCAAGTGACAAAGAATCCTCTGTCTGTTAGGTGTCTCAAGAGCTTCTCGAAGGCTTTGTTGGCCTAAGCTTTCCCTGGGACAAATAGCTTTGGAGACCCATATACTTTTCCTCATTTTTTCCAACCTCTGTCCCTTCCAGGGCAGAGGGCCACACACCACTCTTTGGGCCAGCCAAGAGTTTCCATGACCTAGAAATCTCAGCTGGGTCGTCTGTTTAACTATCAGTCCTAGCTGGTTCAGGCCACTGGTAGGAAAGGAGGGCACAATTTCATCCTGGGACCACTGAAACCAGGACCTTCTGTGGCTCATCTTTGAATAAACACATCTGTCCAAGTAGAGACAAGTCCTGAGGAACCCCTGGCTCTTATGGCTCCCCAGGACCTTGCAATCTTGGCAGCAGCAAGCTCTGTCCTCCTAATCCATCTTTTTCTAAAATGTGGATTTAGGGCTGGGTGTAATGGCATATACCTATAATCCCAGCATTCAGGAGGTTGAGGCAGGAGGATCACCACAAGTTGGAGGCCAGTCTGGTCTCTCTACATAGCAGATTCCTAAACAACAGCAGCAGCAGCAGCAGCAGCAGCAGCAGCAGCAGCAGCAGCAGCAGCAGCAATTTAACAGCACCTTCAAAAGTGTACATTTAACTTCTCATGATCTTGCGAGCTTGGCAGTAGTTTTTAGACATCTGAACATCTCATCATGGCCTTCGAAAGCTGTGGTGATCTAGATACCACTGGCTTAGCTCCTGTCTCTCCCTGCCCATGGTGCTTTGGCCTGACAGGACCCATTTGCTGCTCTTTGGGCATGCTCGACCCTTTCACACTGTAGCGGCATCTATGCGTGTCTGTTCCTTGTGCCTGGGGTGCCTTTAGCACACCTCCTTTTAAAAACCCTTCCTTGTGTAGCCCATCTTGATTCTATCCTTGGTTTTATACACAGAGGTGCTGTCCCCTCCTCCAGACCTCAATGGCACCCCACTTTGACTGGTATTCCCACACACATGCTACTGCCTGCGTCTTCTGCTCGTCTTAGAGTTTAGGGAAGTGGCCATGGCTACTTGTCGTGATGTCCTAGAGGCTGACTCAGTGTTCAGTACATAGTAGGCTCCTTATAAGTGTCTGTTGAATGTCAGATGGACTTTCTAAAATCTTTCCTGTCGGAAGTGAGTTTGCTGATGGCGCTATGTGGGTTTTAGAGTCTTTGGAATACACTTTGTAATCTGATTATATTCAACTGTGAGAGCCACATGACAACATTCAATTAAATTTGATTCCGGAAATAATTTTGGGTGGATTTTAACTTTCAATGGCACAGGATTCCGCCCCCCACCCCGAGTTTGGCTCTAGATTGCATTTTTTAGTTTGGTCATCTCTTGTACATAAGTATCTTTTGAGGCTAAAGAAAACAGCCCTCCCCTTGATCTCACCTTTGCCCTTGGCAGTCAGGGGTCCTAGTTCTCATTGCTGTCCCTGCTTTGTTGGACAGCAGCTGTGTGTGTGTGTGTGTGTGTGTGTGTACACATGCTCAGGAGGAGGGAGTGTCCTCAGCTGGTGTGGGTTCCGCTTGTTATTTCATTATTTCTTCTTTTTAATAAGCAGATTACTGATGCCAGCAAGTATTAGAGATTACTCCTGACAGTCCCTCTCTGAGCCATAGCAATCCTTTCGACAGGCCCCATTGATAGAACTGCACTGTGAAGCTGAACTCAGGTGGCTCCTATTCTTGTTTAGCACCTGCGACTTTGGCCAGTTTGCGATGATGAATACTGCCTGGGTCTCCACTCCTCTGGCCCTCATCCACACCAGTGGCCCCTGGGGATCAACGGTGATGCTGCCGATGACCACACCTACATCACTAGCTGAGTTGACTTGGGGACTTGTAAGGGCTTCTATACGCAATTCAGGCATTTTGCTAATCCAAACTTCCGAACAGGCCAAAACTCCAAGAAGCTCCTGGCAGAGAAAGTCTGTCCCTGGGTATATGTACAAGTTAAGCAAAAGAAACTCTGCCTGATTCCTAAGAGTTTTTTTTTTAAGAGGGATTAAACAATGCCCAGTGAACCCACAGGGACCTTTTCTCACAGCACTTTGAACCCTGTCCCGTCTCTATGCATGTTAACCCCACCTGATATGGGCACAGTGGCATTACTGGGGCACAGCACTTACTGCAGACTTAATGAAAGAGCAGGTAGTTCTTGTTAGGGAGAGGGGGCTATTTGCAGAAGTGTGGGCAGGAGAAAGAAAACCAACAAGGGTGGGAATGTACCCCAGGTCTTAGAAAATGGGAGGGCCTTACCATCCAGGCCTGAAAGGCACAGGGAGAAACCGCTATGGCTGAAGGGTTTTAACTTTCTTGAGAGACCTCAGATGGGAAGGTGCGGTGTGCTGTGCTGTGCTGTGCTGTGCTGTGGTAGTTTTAACAGTCAACTTGACACAATGTAGAATCAGCTGGGAAGAAAGCCTCAATAAGGGGTTGTCTAGACTAGGTTGGCCTATGGTCAGGCCTGTGGGAGAACTGTCTTGATTATGTGAATTGATATGGGAAGAACCAGCCCACCGTGGGCAGTACCACTCCCTAGGTTTGGGTCCTGGTCAGTGTAAAAAGGGAGAAAGTGAGCTGAACCTGAGTAAGCATGCATGGCATTATTTCCTCTCTGCTCTTGACTGTGGTTATTATGACCAGCTATTCAAGCTCCTGCTGCCTTGAACACTCGGTTATGATGGACTGTAGGCTGGAAGTGGGAGCTAAAACAACCACTTTCTCCCCTAAATTGCTTTTTATCAGAGTGTTTTATCACAGCAACAGAAATGAAACCAGGGCAGGCGATACAGTCTAGCCTTTTCCATTTTCCCGCTTTCCAGCTTCTCTCTTGAGTCTCCTGTGCTGAACTCACAGAGATGCAGAGAACAAGGGAGCTAGGTTGGACACGATCCACAGAGGTGGGCTTTGTGGGTTGGGGAAGGATGCAGAAGGTGGAATGGGCCAGCACGCAGAGCGTAGGATTCTTGGAAAATGTTCGCCGTGGAGAGTGCGGGTGGGGGTGGGGTGCTTAGGCCTCTAGTACATCTAGGGGTGGGCTGGAAGTGGCAGGTGGGCCCGTGCAATGATTATTTTTCCTCACTGCTGTGGCAAAACACCTGGTAATGGCAGAGGGCCCAGACAGTTGTGGGTGGTTCCATTCCTGGGCTCTGGTGGGCCAGGGTTCTAGAAGAAGGCAGGCTGAGACGGCTCAGTGGTTAAGAGCACTGTCAGCTCTTCCAGAGGTCCTGGGTTCAATTTCCAGCAACCACATGGTGGCTCACAGTCATCTATAACGTGATCTGATGCCCTCTTCTGGCGTGTAGGTAGGTGTACATGCAAACAGTGCACTCGTACATAAAAATAAATAAATATTAAAAAGAAGAAGAAGAAGAAGAAGAAGAAGAAGAAGAAGAAGAAGAAGAAGAAGAAGAAGAAGAAGAAGAAGAAGAAGAAGAAGAAGAAGAAGAAGGCATGGGCAGCAAGCCAGTGAGCAGCAACCGCTCCATGGCCTCTGCATCAGCTCCTGCCTCCAGGTTCCTGGACTGCTTAAGTTTCTGTCCTGACTTCCTTCAGGGATGGACTGTGATCTGGAAATGTAAGCTGAATTAACCCTTTCCTCTCCAACTTGCTTTCTGGTCATAGTGTTTCATTGCAACAATAGAAACCCTCACTAAGACAGGGCTAAGAGGCTCAGAGAGGCCAGATAACTGGCTCTAGGTCACACAGACAGTAAACAGAGAAGCTCAGGTCTGTGTCTCCACTCTTTGCCCTTCCATCAGCCATGCTGGGGACAATCTTGAAGGGCCAACCTGAGGCTTTCTGCTCACATGCCTCATACGAGCCTCATACTCCTCATACGTCCTCTGCACAGAATACAGACGCTTTATTTTGACACTGTCCAAATATCACGTGGCTGATTGCTACCCTGTGCCCAGGGTGCACTGCTGTGTTTGGGAGATGATGCCTGAGGGCCAGCTCAGGATAATAAATGGCATCTAGCCTCCTTTCTGCTGTTCAACTGAACTCAATTTGGGTGATTTTCCTTAGTTCCATTTGGAGGCTTTATCCTCGGCAGGGGTGGCAGGCTGAGGGGACAGTCGCTCCCCAGGCTTGTCTGGACTCCCACAGCACAGTGAGTGGACTCTCAGAAGGCCTGCTGTGAGAGGTTGGCTAAACAGACCTCCCCAGATCTCCATGGAGCAGTCAGGATGCTTTGTTGCAGCACAGGCAGCTGTATGGGGCAGCCTGGCCTCTCCCCTCTGGCTCGCTCAGGAAAAGACTTAGAAAACACTAGGGTGAAAGAAACTAGGTTGCTTTCTAATATTTGAGTCTTTCTTTCTTTCTTTCTTTCTTTCTTTCTTTCTTTCTTTCTTTCTATCTTTCTTTCTTTCTCTGTTCAGCCTTGGCTGTCTTGGACTCGCTTTGTAGACCAGGCTGATCTCGAACTCACAGCGATCCACCTGCCTCCTGAGTGCTGGGATTAAAGGTGTGTGCCACCATGCCTGGCTTATATCTGAGCCTTTCTATAGCAGCTTTTCTCCCCCGAGGCCTCACTCAGTCATTACTCACACACTGCCTTGACTTGAGGCTTGCTACTCCTACCCATGAGCTTACTCAGAGTCCTAACATTAAGCATGTTTTAAGAACTCAGCTGCAGGCCTTGTCATGTGAGTGGTGAATGGCCAGCTCTGGCCATGGGCACTTTTGTCTCCTGGTAGGTATGCAGATAGGAGTGATGTCTGCGTGTACCCCAGTGGGAAAATGTCAAGGAATACTGCTGTGTCATGTCTGTCAGCCTAACTTCTGCCCGAGAACCACTCATTGTGTCGCAGTTAGGCCTTTATTGTTGTGAAGAGACACCATGACCATTTATTGATGTTTTTGTTTTGTTTATTGAGACAGGGTTTCTCTGTGTAGCCATGGCTGTCCTGGACTCACTTTGTAGATCAGGCTGGCCTCGAACTCACATCGACCCACCTGCCTCTGCCTCCCGAGTGCTGGGATTACATGCATGTGCCACTGTACCAGGCTAATAAGGAAAACATTTACTTAGGATTAGCTTGCAGTTTCAGAGGTTTAGTCCACTGCCATCATGGTGGGAAACATAGCGACATGCAGGCAGACATGGTGCTGGAGAAGGAGCTGAGAGTTCTATGTTTTGATCTGCAGGCAGCGGAAAGAGGCTGTCCCAGTAGACCTAGCTTGAGCACATGAGGGCTCAAAGCCTGTTCCCACAGTGACACATTTCCTCTAACAAGGCCACACCTCCTAATAGTGCCACTCCCTGTGGGCCAAGCGTTCACACACAGGAGTCTATGGGGGCCGTTTTATTCAAATCACTACCCACTGTAAAGGTTCCAAAGGCCAAGGCATTCCTTAGCAGCTCCTGGTTAGTTTCCTATAGACGGCACAGGCCCTGTTCAGGCACTATTTCTCCCATGGTGTGATTTGAAGTTCATTGCTGTGCTGGCCACACTCGACTCCCTCTAAAGCACTGGACCTGCAGTGAGCCCAGCTCCCTGCAGAGGCGACCTGTGTTCTAGGCGTCTTTAGCCTCCTGTGGGAACAGTCTGCCTTAGTAGCCTGTTCTCTATGTGGTTGAATTCCTTTTTGTTTTTTTCTTCTTGAGGTGCTGAAATTTGAACGCGGGGACTTTTGGATGCTAGGCAACTGCTCTGCCACTGGACTAAATCCTAAATCCTTGGATTTTATGTGTGCGTATGTGTGGTGTGTTTGTATGTGTCTATGTGTGTGCCTGTCTGTATGTGTATCTGTGTGTGCATGTATGTTTATGCTTTGTGTATATGTGTATGTGTTTTTATGTGATTATGTGTATATGTATGTGATTATGTGTATATGTCTGTCTGTCTGTGTGTATATGTATGTGTGTGTATTGTGTGTATTTGTATATGTATGTGTGTATGTTGTATGTGTGTATGTGTGTGTGTGTGTGTGTAGCCAGGCTGTCCTGGCCTCTGAGTGCTGGCTGAGCTATGTATGTACTAGCATGCCCAGCACAGGGTTGACCTTGGCTTATATTGTCTGGAGCTGTAAGTCCTTTTCTCAAGAACCAGATGAGATCTCTTCCTAGAGCCACCGCCATCTGTACCCTGAAAGCCCCTGCCAGAGGCCATTGCCACCCTTCTGCCTGGGTCCACTGCTGGCTTTTGCTGAGCAGTCATTAAATGTTCTGTTCCCAGGAAATGACGGACACCACCAGGGCTCTGGTCACCTGAGTATCCCGGGCAGGCACAGGTGTCTCCTGTGTGTCCTTTGGTTTGTCTTTCCAGCTGTCATCAGGGACTGCTCCCTGTTCCGGGAGCTCAAGGCCACTCTTTCTCCCCCAGATGTGCCGGAGAGAATCTGCCTAGCTGCAGAGGGGCAGATCTGGGGAGTAGAAGGCACTTCCCATCCTGCACCCTTACAGGGGGTCAGGCTGTCCACTCTCCATCTCCTGGGGGCATGGGTTGGCCACCCAAGCCAGTAATGAGATATGGGGGAAACAGCTTTGTTTCTATCTGCCTTCAGAGACTTCTCAGCCCTGCTTAGGGGCTCAGGCTGGTCCAAGTCCCTGCACACTGGATGCCATCTGCTGGTTCATTATCATGATACCATAGGCTTGAGGCAGACAGACCCTGGGGCCTCCTCTAGGCTCCCTGCTTGCTACTGTGTGTCCGGAAGACTACTTGGCCTCTCCCTTCTTAAGCCTCAGCTTTCAAATCTGGAATGTGAGGATGTGATTCTCATCTGCCAGAATGACATGAACTTGAGCAAATATCATTGTGTGACCTAGTGCTCACAGGAAGCCATGCGTGCTCTCATGCCTTAGTAGTGTTTTTACCAGAACTTTCAATAGGTGGCAAAACCAATACTTTGCAGGGTAAGGTGGAGTTGACCTGAAATGGGGCTGGTTGAGGCACAGGTCCCCCAAGGCCATCCTTCTCAGCCACAAGCACAGGGAGCCTGAGAATTCTCCACAGGAGCTGCTGTTGCTGCTGCCGCTGGCACTTCAGGTCCTGCAGGAGCTGTCGACTCAGGCCCCAGCTCCAGTGACACTGCAAGTAAACAGCAGTTGTCAGAGTCGATTTAACGTTGATATTTTTATCACATATCAGGGCCTGGTGCCATGGCAAGGAATGACAGAAGCAGAATGCTAAATAATTTCTCTAAATAATGCAAGCTCCCTGGGCTGCCTGGAGGGAGGCGGAGCCGAGGGAGAGGAGGCCTGCCGGCTGGTTTTTGGAATCTGGGGTGACACATTCAGTTCCCTGTCCCTTGGTCCTGTTGGCTGACTGACAGCCTTGTGTGGGCTGGTTCCTGGGGAACGAAGCTGGCTACAGGGCACCTGACAAGGGCAAGGCAGAGAAAGCAGGCCTCACACTCAATAAAGACTTGTTGATTTGATTGCCAAAGAGAAGGAGAGAGAAAAGGAGGCAGAGACTGAGGGAGCCTGAGAGGCAGGGGCTAATGACAGAGAAGGGAAGTGGTGAGAGGGAAGGAGGTGGTGCAGGCAGAGGTGTCAGGCATGGCAGTGGGTGGGGCTTGACAAGATACCAGGGAGGGAGAGGAATGGAGATGAGATGGGATGGTGGGACCCAGAGGTCTTCAGCAGCAGCGCCAGACCTAGTTAGGGTTCCTCAGGGCACACACTGTCATTTGTAGTTTTGCTACCATACTGTCCCTCTACTGGGTCCCCAGCTACCTTCCGGGCAGTTATTCCTCTGGGAGGGCGGTTAAAGCCATCACAAGTAGACTTGGTTGGTCAGCCTCGTACTCAAAGTGTGTGTGTGTGTGTTTGTGTGTATGTGTGTGTGTGTGTATATGTGTGTGTGTATATGTGTTGTCCTCCTTTTGTTTTTTGTAACATGGTCTCATATCGCTCAAGCTGGCCTCAAACTTGCTATAGAGTTGAGGATAGCCTTAAACTCTTGATCCTTTTCCTGTTTCTTTAATGTTGGGGTTACAAGGCATTTGCCTCTATGGCCAATGTAATAAGGTGCTAGGACCAAACTCAGGGCTTTGTGCATACCAGGTGAGTCCCCTACCAACTGCGCTACATCATCTCTCTTTTCATCATAAACCGTCCTAGAAGGGACCAGAGAAGAGGATACGTCCCCTGAGGAAGGGGCCCCAGGTTAGCTTTCCACAGCTGCGACAAAAATGCCTGAGAACTCAGTCAGGCGACAAAGTTTTATGGTCTGAGAGGTTGTAGCTGCCGGTCAATGCCTTTGCGTAGTTTGGCCTGTGGCAGCAGTGCTCTACAGCAGGAGGTCTAGTGTGGTAAAGAAGAACTCATCTTGTGGTGGCAAGAGAGAGAGAGACAGGACGGGGCTGGGGTCTCAAACTCCCCTTCAGGGTATGCCCTCAATGATCTGACTTTCTCCTATAGAGCCTGCCATACTGGGCGTTCCACTATATGCTCACAAAACCTAAGGGTGAGGACCAAGCCTTCAACACAAGGGCCTTTGAGGATCATTAGAAACTATGGCAGAACTCCTGGCTGCTGGGAACTCCAAGCAAACATGAGCCAGCGCCTGAATGCTCTAGCAAGGAGAGCATTTAAGAGCATCGCGTTTCACCAAAGCACTTGCCCTACTGGGGACTTACATCAGTCAGTGGGCAGGAGACCGTCCTGCTCGCTGATAATTCCGGCACCAAGCGAAGTGTCTGGAATGTATTCAGTGCTCACTGTATGACCATGACACGGATAAAGAATAAGTGGGTCCTCTCAGAGTACTGGAGACACAAGGAACATAGGTTAAATATTTCGGTACCCACAGCACATTTTTTCCCCCGAGGAGACAGGGTTTCTCTGTGTAGCCTTGGCTGTCCTGGACTCACTTTGTAAAACCAGGTTGGCCTCGAACTTACAGAGATCCATCTGCCTCTGCCCCCCCCCCCCGCCCCGAGTGCTGGGATTACAGGCTCGTGCTACCATGCCTGGCACCCCACAGCACATTTTGTGATAGACTGAGAATCAACCACAAGGCCATTTAAAAAAAAAATTTTTTTTTCCAGTAACCATCTCTGACGATGCATGGTGGGGCCTGTTGGTCCCACCCGCTGGAGGCTAGAGACTGGCCAGCCCTGGTGTGGCTTTGGCCTCCCAGACAGGCCTGAGTCTTCCAGCCTTCTTGCCTATTGCTTCTTCCTTCAACCACTCCTCTACACTTCCCTCCTCTGCTAGCCCCGCAGGCAGAGAATTGACTGTCATGGAAACCCTGTGTCCATCCAAGTCTCACTGAGGCTCTCACCTGTGCATCTCTGCTTGTCACTTTTTTTTTTGCTCTAATCCCTGTGGCTGTGCAGGTCAAGGTGACTCCCTTCATGGAAGTTTTGCTTTAGGAATGATGTGGGGTCCTTGTTCTCTCTGTATCATGATAATGTCAAACTAAGAACACAGGGGGACCTTTGCCAAGCTAGAAAGTGGCACAGGCCACCTCTGCTCACATGTATCAGCCATGATCCTGACAGCCTCCCCAGTCCCCCAATTATACTGCAAGGAAGACTGGAAACTTTAGTGGTGCTCCTGTGCCCAGGGAGAGGTGGATAGCATGACGTCTTTTAAGTGCATTGTATTGGTTCTGTCATACTGCCTGAGAGGCCATCTCTGCCACCACCTTTTCTTTCTACCCTGCTGAGCCACACTTTTTCATAGGTTTCTCTCTCAGTTCCCTCTCTCTGCTTCTCCTCTTCCCAAGCTGTTCCCACTGTCTTCTGGGATCCCTGCTACATGGTACCTAAGTCTTCCTAGATTCCCCCACATTTTCTCTGGAAGTTCCTGATGCTAACTAGGCAAGTGGCTCTCTTTGTTGAAAACTCTTTTCCCTGGCCGTGTGCCCCAGGGCTGGGTACAGTTGGCTGTTAACTCCTCATGCTTCAGAGCCAGGCCTGGGCCCACTAGTAAGAAGTAACTCCGAGTGCTGGTGTTGTTTGGCTTTACCTTTCTGTTTTCTTCCTTGCTGTGGTCACCCACTGGTCCTTCGGTTACTTGTCCTTGTCCACTGAACACATGGCATCTGTTGTGTCCTTTGTCCATATGCCAAAGCTCTGGGACCACACGGAAGACTCATCCAAAAATCCTGGCCGATCTGTCCACTCAGCTCTTCCAACCCAGGTCTGAGTTATCCCTCTTTAGGCGGCCACTCCTGTGGTGATACTGAATTCTTGTTGCTCAGAATTGTGTCTGAAATCTTGCATTCAAACCACAATGCCCTACGAAACTTCTGTCTGTTTTTTTTTTTTTTTTTCCTACGAAGTATGTTGGTCACTCTCAGGCTGTGTGTTGGGGGCTCCTCTTTATTCTTCATCTTCTGCTTATGGTTCGAATATGAATGCTCATAGGTTCAAACACCTGTTTCCCAGCCATTGGCCCCATGCCAGTGGGTCTGTAGCCCAACTGATAGAAGTGGGTTATGGGAGCAAGCCTTGAAAGTGGTCACTATTTCTGATTCTGGACAAAACTCTCCACTTCTTGGTCTCCAAAGTGGACCCTGGGTGAGGGAAGCCTGTGTCACATGCTCCCATGGCCATGCCTTCCTGGCCATGGTGGTCTGAACTGTGAGTCAAACCAAGTTCCTCTTCCTTTTAAGTGGTTTCTCTCAACCTCTTTGTCACAGTACCTAGGAAAGTAATAGATAGGTCTCTCTGGTCCTTACTTCCTTTCCCATTCTGATAAAGTACTCAGGTCTGCCATTTGATCACTGTGCTGGTAAATATTCACCGAAGAACCCAAACTAATATGTGTAATATAACAGGCACAGTCATTACAAGCATATCATTTAGAATTAGGTCATGTGACTATGTAAGCTGGGAAGTCTCCAAACCCATAGTAGGTAGATTAGCGATGCAGGAGAGTCGATAGTATGAATTCCAGTGTGAAAGCCGGCAGGTCCAGGGCTCAAGAACTTCAGTATTCAATCTCAAGTCTGAGGCTAGAAAGACCCAGTGTCTCAGCTTGAAGGCTTTCAGGCAGGAGGAGTTCTCCTTTCTCATGGGAAGCTTGGCCCTTTTGTTCTAGTCAGGCCTTTGGTGATTTCATGGGGCTCACCCGCAGGAGAGCAGACGCGCTGCTTTATACAGTGTCCAGTGCAGTGGTTTTCTCATCCAGAAAGGCCTTCACTGATACAGTCAGAATGATGGTGGGCCAAATATCTGGGCATCCAGTGCCCAGGCAGGTTCAAACATCCAGTTACCCACGGTCACCGCTCTTGTGTCCTCAGATACTTCCCTCCATTGCTCCTGTCTCGTAACCTGGAAAGGCTACACCCTGGGTAAACCCAATGGTCTACCTTTTCACTTATTTCCCTTTCCCTTGTTCTTCTTGCTTTACTTTTACCTGGCAAATTATCTGTTAAGTAAAAGAACAAGCCACTGAGGCTGGGGATGGAGCTGAGCTGATAGAATTCACACCTAGCTTGCACAAAACCCAGGGTTTGATCCCCAGGGCAGCATTGATCAGGTGTCGTGACACATGCCTAGACAGCTGGCATTCAGGAGGTGGAGGCAGGAGGATCAGAAGTTCAGGGTCTGACTGAACTATTCAATGAGTGAGATAATACATTAAATGACCCGGAGCCCAGGCAGGACCATGTTGCCAGGCAGATGACAAGGGCACCTGCTTATTAGGAGGTGGAGCTGGGGGCTGGGAGCGGGGTCTTAAAGGCTACAGCACAAGAATGAGATCCATAAATACCAGACTCGCTCAGTAACTCGGTCATAGATGTCATACCGAGCTCTGGGGTCAGAATGCTTGGATCCAAGTTACATTTCTGCCATTAAAAAAAAAAAAAAAAAAAAAAACAAAACAACTATTCACAACTCATAGAGATTCATTTAACCTCCTTAAGTTCTTGTTTCTCTCTCCCATTTTTCACACGGGGATAGAATGCCAACCTCTGTGATCACCAGACTCAGACAAGGTTGAACATTGTGGGAAGGGCTATGTATCTTATAAGTGTGATCAAGATCTCTTCAGCATCTATTTGTGATGTGGGTGCGTGGCGATCTAGACAGGCCTGACTCGGTCCCAAACAGAAAGCAGACAATTCCTTCTTGGGTCTAGGAAATGGAGCTGTAGGAGGGCAGAGGGTGCCAGCTGCTCAAAAGCTCGTGGGATCACTGCAGCAGGGAGAAGTGGTGGTCAGGAGAACCTGGACAGGCAGCAGTAGAAGAGCCAGCTGAGCAGGTTAGCTGATGCCAGGTCCTGCCATGCTGGAGTTTTAAAGCAATTGCTTATAGCTGAGTGTTTAACGTAGTTTTGCTCGTGGTGCCAACTGTTCTTGGATGATTTTCCCTAAATGTTTGATGTTTGTACTTGTGCCCAGAGGCAATTTTATGTGGTGGGGGAGGCTCTTCTGTCAATCTGTCACTATGAGTGGCTAGAAGCATGAAGGACGGCACAGATATCCCCCCTGAGGGGCTACAGGAGGTCTGTACTCATAGTTAGCCAGGCAGACAATCTATGGTCAGTCCACTCCCTAGACTAAGAACTGTAAACTTGTGACTGTGGATGGATGGGGTACCAGAGAAACTGGGGTTGCATCTTTGTCCTCAGTTTGCTTAGGATTGGAGGACATGTTCTGTCTCTTTTTCTGGCCGTGGCATACACCCACAAACACAGACTATAAATGCGCGCGCACGCGCACACACACACACACACACACACACACCCCTAAGGCTCTCTAGGGGCTTCCTCACACTACTGAGAATTCTTTTTGCTGCTGTGAGGAGCCACTGGCTTTCTTGGAATCTCAGCAGCCAGGAGGAGAGGCATGAGAGGTGGGTAAGTTGTTGCTTGGCTTCTCTCTGGTTTCTGACCTGACTGTAGGTGCCACATAGAAGCTATCCTGGGCACAGAGTCAGGACTCATACAACGTCTGGACAAACCAGAGAACTGAATGTCATCTCTAGAAGGCTGAGGGTCAGGTCTGGGGTGTCTAGTACCTAAGGCTGGGCCTGGTGGTGAGTGCCTTCGGAATGAATGAACGAGTAGAGCTCCTTCAGGGTTTCAGAGCCCAGCTTTTGCTTTGAGCATGGGCTCTTAAAATGCAAATGCCCTGACTTGAGGCAGGGACCCCACCATCCTGAGACATGGAAAGTAGCCAACCTTGATCAGACAGATCCAGATTAGACTCTTAGCTTAGCCACCTCAGTTCCCTTACCTGGGATCACGACATCTATCTAAGAGAGCTGAGGTATGGCATAATTGTGTGAGAACCGTGTAAGCTGGGAGTGAGCAGAACATGCAGGAAGCCTCCATGGAAGCAGTGGGTCTGGAGAAACAGAAGGAGGCTGTGTTCTGGAAAGCTCCTGCCATAAGTTGATTTGGCAGGGAATCTGTGAGTTGGGACTGTCACAACCCTGCTGGCTCGGGAGCCTAGTCCAGCTCTGAGGTCTTGTCCTGACACAGTGGGGTAGGGACAGACTGAGGATTTCCCCATGGGGACTGTCTCTTACAAGTCACCTCCTCTTTACTGTGTGTGACTTGGCAGGAGCCGCCTCATCCTTCTCACTCAAGGGACAGAGGTTCGGATGATGTGATGATGGCAAAAGGAGAGCGGTTGGGGCTTGATGGTGGCTAAGAAGGCCTCAGGCAGGTGTCATGGATCCTAGGGAACAGTGGGGAAAAGATCACTAAGGGGCTCTTTTACCTGATGCCCCTGTTTTGGACAATCCAAGCAGGTTAACTCCTTTACATGCTCCACAGCTGAAGCTCTAGGTTCCACCCCCAGCACCACATCAAAGGTTGGGTAGCCCGTAACTCCTGGCCCACCTGGGAAGCAGAGACAAGGTGACAGGAAACACAAGAGCACTCCTGCCTACATAGCCGGTTCAGCTCAATTCAAACTTGGTTGACAAGGAGACCCTGTCACAAACAGGCAAATGAGGGAAAGATGCAGGTGTAGAAAAGGGGGGTGGATGTTGCTGGGGTAGACCGAAAGATGCTTGGGTATTGCTTGCAAATGAGCATCCCAGAGGGCATAGCATGCCATACAAGTGCAGAAACTCAGTGCCTAGAACATACACGAGTAATGAACAAGCTACAGTGGTCTGTGGGAGCTTGTAGTGGTGCTATGGGGACAAGTGAACAAGCAAGCAAGCAAGCAAACAAACAAACAAACCAAAACTGGTAGATTGCTAACCAAAGTGTGAGGCAGTCTGGGTGCTAAGAGACTGCCGACGGCCATATGCAGGTGCATGAAGCCAGGTCTTGGGGCATGGCGTTATTGCAGATGGGGAGGGCTCCTTCCTCCCCTGTCTTCAGTGGTTTGCAAGTAGAAAAAGCTGGGGCCAGAAGAACAGGGCCATGGAGGGTCAAGGACTGCCTCTGCCCTGAGTAGATACAGAGGGACACTTCTTCACCTCCCATCCAATGAGTCCCCTCCCCACTCCAAAGCCAGCACACGATAATAGTTTTTGAAACATTTCATTGAAATATAATAACACATTTGCATGGAGTTATTAAATAAATAAGGGTTGACTTGAAGCAGTGCTCGTTGGGAAATGTGATATGAAAATTCATTTAATATGAAAGAACGTGGAAGCTTAGGCATATGGTAATGGACTGGCTGCAGATAGTATCTGATAATGCCTTGCGAACACGTTTCAGTCACAGTATCTGTTGTGATGGTTCCCGGCTCTAGAAGCACAAAGGGGTGACTGTATGCGGGACCTCTCTTTCGGGCCAGATTAGAATTAATTAATTGGGAATATTGTGACATTACTTTTGTAATTAAGAAGCTCCGCTATTTGCAGTGGCAGTGAGATGAAGTGTTTACTATTGTCTCCGATGAGGCAGGAAAACATGAGAAGCGGTGGGATGGCAGTGAGAGAGACATCTGGAGTGTGTGTGGGGTCTCTGTTATTTCTGCCTTCAGCTTTTCTGACTTGCCGATAGCGTGTGGGGCTCCAGATAAGAGGCAGGGTCTCAGGGGCAGGCCAAGGGCAAAGCTTCCAGCGCTTCCCTGAGGGTCAAGGGTGACTTCTCTCTCAGGCTTGTGGATCCCAGAAGGCTGTCCCCAAGCCTGCAGATAAGAGGGGCTCTAGGGAAGTTGTGACAGGCAAAGCAGAGATCAAAGGTGAGTCAAGGCTGATGAGCAGTGACACGCCCCTTCCTCTCTTGAAAACTGTGAAATCCATTTGTCCTTGGCCGTGGATGAACTCAGTGAGGCGAATGCTGTCACTTCTGGGCATTTGCAAAGGGAGGAGAGGTGCCCATATGCTGGCCTGTCTCCCAGTACACGACCCTGGGAGTTTGCTTGTCTTTCTGCCTTTTTCCTTCCTGGGGAGAAAATGGAAATAATTTCCTTTGAAACGTGACATTTCCTAATCCGGCGCCCGGCCTGGCTGACAGCAGGATTAGTGTGCTCGGGGCTGCCAAGCCTGGCTGGCCATATGCAGGCATCTCCCATGGGGCTGCGGTGGCTAGAGCCAACCCCCTCCCCTGGCTCTTCTCTCTTCTCCAGTCTGGTCTAATTCGTCCTGTCCCCTCCATCTGCACATAGGAGTCTAGTAGGCTGGAAGCCAGATCTGGGGGCCATTTCCTAACTAGGGTGCCCTATGTGGTGGCTTCTTTCATCCACCTAGGGAAGGCTTTAAGAGGCAGCATTCCATCCCTGCTCTGCAGGATCCACCGTAGAAAACACGGTACTTCAGGAACCCTGTCTGGGTTCTAGTCTTAGCTCTCAAAGGCATTGTTGCCTAGGTAGTGTTGACTCCCTTGGCTCCCAGAAGTCTCTGATTGTGCATTTTTTACTCAAAGCACTCTCATTAACAAATAACATGTGTATGTATGTAACAAATCTATAACTATATAAATAAATAAATAAATTGATGGCTGTCTTCTAGGCAAAGCGTTCTTTTGGCTCTGCCTCTCCTTCTTCACAACTGTCCGCAACAGTAGCCACAACAGGCACTTTGCCCCAGGGTCTCTCTGAGGGGGGAGGGTGACAGACAGCACACTCATCCCTCATGCCTGGAGCTGTTTTTTAGAATGCTTGCTGTCCAGGCATTACAGAATTCTGATGGGTGGGGACCACGTTCTTCCTCCTCATAGATGAAGGAGCTGAGGACCCAGAGAGTTTAAGACAATTGCTCAGATTAGCACAGGCCAATTGGAACCCAGACGGCTTCAGTTCCCATTGTCCTATAACTCAGCGCTCTCTCTCTCTCTCTCTCTCTCTCTCTCTCTCTCTCTCTCTCTCTCTCTCTCTCTCTCATGTTCTTGCATGTTGTTGACCTATGAACCCTCCTTTCCTGTTCCATAGAACTCTATGCCAAGTCCGTAAACTCTGGGAGTTGAGCTAATGGCCCTGGCCTATCCTGGTTGGGTAGTAGTAAGTTTAAGTTAAAAAATTAAATTAAATTTATTTGGTGTGTGTGTGTTGTGTGTGTGTGTGTGTGTGTGTGTGTGTGTGTGTGTTCTGCACAGAACATAGGTGGAGGTTAGAGGACAACCTGAGGGAGTCATTTCTCTCTGTCCTTCTACAGTATAGGACTGGGGTACAAATTCAGGTTATTAGGCTTGGTGGTTTGCTTCCTTATAGACTAAGCCATCTTGCTGGCCTGATACTATTTTTCCAGCAGGCTTTGGGGGTCTTCCTGTGTAGAGTGGTATATGTAGCGTGGCCCTTAGCTCCGCAGCTGGCTTAGGCCTTGTGATCTCCAAGACTGAGACCTTGGGAGGTAATCCCCAGACTCTGAATGTCTGACCCATAGGCCATGCCCACGGGTCAAGATGACAGCCAAACACCCAGCGTGGACAGCTGTTTAGAGGGCGCCGAATAAGGACGTCAAGCCGCTTTTCACGAAGCTAGAAATTTCTTTCCCAGTCTTTGAGACTAAGAGAAGGAACTCAAGGGAACCCAGGCTTTGTGCTGTGAATAAGCAGCCAGGTGCGACCAGGAGAGAGAGCAAGGAGGTCCTAGCTTCCTCTGCCCCTGGCCTTATTGTCTATGGTCTTTGAGAAGCACTCTGAGGCCGTGAGGAGGAGGGAGGGAGTCTCTATCCCCCCACTTCCCTCCTCCTTCCCCTTTCTCTGTACTAGGTGTTATTATGGGTTTGAAGCCAACTTGGGAGTGGTCCCCGTCAGTGTTAGGTGTATCTGGGGCATTTGTGGGGAGAAGAAGGCAGGGAAGTAAGAGGGTTGGAGGAAAGAAGCCTGCAGCTTGCTTAAGTTGGGCCTTCCTGTCCCCATCTTCAGTGCTCAGTGCCCATAGTGAGATCCAGGATGAGAGGGGGGAGGGGAGTGCTTCTTGCAAAGGACCCAGTGACAATGACAATGATGATGAGGACAAGATGACTTGGTCCGAGGATGACTTTCTTGGAAACTCTATTTGTGGGAGTTCAGAGTAGCAAAGCTGAAAACAAACAGACACCCCCCCCCAAATCCACCTGAGACCACAGTGAGTAGGGCGTGTCTGCTGGGGTCATTCATCCCCAACATCTGAGGTGTCTTAGGTAACTGTTTACAGGGACTGCTTCCTCTGGGAGCGTGGTCCCTCTCCACAAAGCTGTCCCTCACTCCCTCCCTTCTCATCCAATCCTTTCTCCGCTGCCCCTCCCATCTCCCTCTCAGTGTCTCCCTCCCCTATCGATCTCCCGACCTCTGCATTAGCATTCCCAACCTTATACACCAGCCACTTAGGCCAGAAAGACAGCTCCTTGGAAACACAATTGAAATATTTTTATAAATGACCAGCGGAGTTTGAGTGACATGCCCTTCTTAGGCTAAATAAAATTAAAGTTAAACCTTCTAAAAAATACATGAGCCAAACATCGTCTGCACATCTCATTATGCAAATGCGGCTGTCCAGGGCTGCACAAATTAGCCTGCCTTTTGAAATCGGCTGCTGCCGCCTTCTCTTCTTTTTTTTTATTTCTCTTTTCTCTCCCTTTGGGTTGTGAGCAAAAAGGCTTTGTGCTTTTAGGCTGGCAGGTGGAGTCTAGAGGAGCAGGGGAGGGGGGCTGGAGGTGGGGGAGACCCATAGACTCCTTAGTTCTTCTTTGTCCCATTCTTTCTGTGCAGAAGGCAGTTGGGGGGTGGCGGGGAGGAAATGAATACAGGGTGCCTCTTTCTCTCTCTTTCCAAACTGCTTAGCAGGGTCTAGCCAGGAGAGGTCAGCCTGGGGTTGGGAATGGGGGCTTCCAGGATTGGGAGGAAGACTCAGAAACCCCTTAGTCTGGGGGCTGTGGCTGCTACTGGCCCTGACAACAGATGGCTCTGACCTCGGGTCAAGGTATTCTTCCTTGAGTCTCAGGTATAACTTGGCATGGTTTTCTCTTTGTTTATCTAAACCCCCAGGTGGAGCCCGGAGAACATAGGTGGGCCTCTGTGTTTGCTGGGTGTCTTGGAGGGTCGTAGTTCCTCTCATGCAGACATTAGGAAAGAGGAGGATGGGTGATTGGCATAGATGACCTGCCCAGGTCACCAGGGACTATGATCCGTAGAGCCAGGCCTTCATAACACTGCCAGGAAGTAAGATATCACATTACTCATTTGCCCCATCCCCTGCAGAAAGAGACAGTCTGGGTACATGAGGATCCAGTTTCCATGTTTGGACACATCTGAAAGTGTTTCTAGTTACAATCAAGAGGTTCTGGAACTGAGGACAAAGTGGGTGTGGGTTTGGTTAGAGTTCATCCCTGCTCAGTGGTGTCCAGTGCGTGGGCTGTCGCAGCAGAAAACTGTGACCCAGATGACTTATAAACAGCAGAAACACACATCTCTCCATTTTGGAAGGAGCAGATTTAAGAAACAGATCCAAGTATGTGTGTATATGCACAGGTGCACATTTATACTTAAAAAAAATCTCTTCCTTGCATTTTCCTCTTAACTCTCTTATATTATTAACTCATGTCACTAAATTCATCCATCTTCCTCTTACTGGCTGCCATAAGGGGTTTTGCCCTACTGTTCTAAATGCTGCATTTGATCCCTTAGGTAGACAGACATTCAGGTGTCCTGGAAGTCCTTGTAGGGACAGTTTGCCATCTACGCTCTCCTGGGTGGCATGAAGAAGTTATTCTGAGCCTGTGTGTATTGCAAGATCTGTTGGGCTTCAGCTGTTTTCACTTAGAGCATCAGGTGGGACCCACCCTCCCTTGTCAGTCTCCCCACATTTTTTCCAACACTTGTTGGCATGGTGGCCGAGCTGATGGGCTTCAGGCTGCCTTTTACTCTCTCTCTGCACTGCTCTGATGGCTATGTGGTTGTACACATTTTTTTTTTTCCCATGGGCCTACTGTTATTCTCACCTTACACAAATTGCTGGTCATCGTGTTGGGCCCTCCCTCAGTTGTGTTTTTCTTGCTGATTTCTAAGAATTCTTAAAATATACTGTCTTTGCTTTAGTGCTGGCTTTCGTGGGCCATCTAGCTGCCAGTTGACTCTGCAGTGTCCTTCTGGGAACAGAAAGGTTAGGATTTATTCCAGTCAAATACATCATTTCATTTTTTGTCTTTTAGCTTGTGCCTTTTGGGGTCTTATTAAAGAAAGTCATCTAATACCAAGGTCACAGCTACCTTTTCCGTTCTCTCCGTTATTTTATAGTTTTGCACACCACATTTAGGAGCTTAATTGTCTGGGATAGTCAATTTTTACATAGTGGAAAGAGAGACATACGGTGTTTTATTAAAATCAGCATGGTAAACCAATTGAGCAAACTGTTTTCTCCTCCAATGCCTTATGAATTCACCTGTATTCCATATGCCATCTCATATACTCTCACACTCATGTACACTTAATATAAATACTCCCGGGCTCTTGCTTTTATTCCATTGGCTTATTGGTTAATGCTTGTACCAGTATTACACTTTCTTGAAAACAAAAACAAAAACAAACCAATCTCCATGGTCACTGAATGTTCACACTCAGTTCTTTCTTTCACTGAAGTGGTAGGATTGCATTTTCATGTCCACTAGGAGTCAGGCATGCCCGTGTGACTCAATTCAGACAGAAAAATATGAGTGCAAGTGGCACCTGTCACTTCTCGGAGGAAGGAAAGCTCTCAGAGCTGGTGTGTAATACACTGTGTCCTTTTACCTGCTGTGACAGCCTGGCCAGGTAGGATGCTGCTGCCAGCTGGAACCCAGAATGAGGAAACTGCAGAGCCTTCTAGTACCCACAGTGGACATGGAACGTGTGTGAAGAATAAGTTTCTGGTGTTTCAGCTGTATTTGGAAGGTTTTGTTCCTGCAGCAAAATATCGCCTAGCCTGACCAAAGTACTTGTCATGGTTTGGGGCTCATTCTAATAGCTCATTAAGGCATGCCTCTCATTTTAAAATAGTTAATCCTTTGTGGGTTTTGTTCTTACATTTTGTATTCTCTCTCTCTCTCTCTCTCTCTCTCTCTCTCTCTCTCTCTCTCTCTCTCTCCTTACCCACCTATTTATTTATTTATATGCAGCATCTCATTTAGCCCAGGCTGGCCCTAGAAATCACAATGTAGCTGAGGCTTGCCTTGAGCTCCTGGTCCTCATGACTCGTCTCTCAAGTCCTAGAATTACAAGTATATGGTATCCTTCAATTTTAGAATATGCTTGCTAATCTTCTAAGATTTGTGACTGAAAACAAAAAACCCATCCACCCAAGCAGTTTTGGGCAAGAATGTTATAAAGGCAGAGGGCTTCCTGTTGCTGAAATAAGCAGATTTACCTTTACGTACAGCAGACAGAAAGCGAAGAGAGAAGAAGAAGAAGAGAGAAGAAAGAAGAAGAAGAAGAAGAAGAAAGAAGAAGAAGAAGAAGAAGAAGAAGAGAGAGAAGAAGAAGAAGAAAAGAAAGAGAAGAAGAGAAGAAGAAGAGAAGAAGAAGGGGGAGGAGAAGGAGGAGGAGGGGAAGGAGGAGGAGGAGGAGGAAGAAGATTCTCACTGCATAGCCCAAGCTAGCCTAGAACCTACTGTGTAGCCCAGGCTATCCTTGAATTTGTGATCCTCTTGCCTCACTCAGTTCCCTGCATACCAGGATAATACCTGGCCATTATGTCTGGCCAAACATGATTTAAAAAAAAGATACACATAGTGCCACCTCTCCAGATGCTGCTGTGGCCTCCAACATGCTGGACTCCCTTGCCATTTTCTGGCTAACCTGCTTTCTTCTTGTTTTTCATTTTCTGTCCCCCCTTTTCTGTAGATGACAGCAGGTTCCTCCTGGTGCCAGCCTGAGAGGTTTTTCTTTCAACTCAGCTTTGGGTGCCACTGTCACTGAGGCCTTAGAAGGCTCTCTCTTATTCTATGTTTATCAAGCTAATCTTCCAAACAGTGACAGTTCTCACCTAAGAGTAATTCTGATGCCAGCTGCTAAGACAATACAGAATTATCCACTTTGTTACATATAAAAGAGGCTGGAAAACTGCATAACTCTGGGGCAGGAGAAGGAGGGCACACCGCGTGATAATCCGTCTTACATCATAAAAGAATAATATGTTTTCTGTGGATAAATTAGAAAAATAGATATGAAGGGACAGTGAGATGGCTCTGCAGGAAAGGGTGCCTGCTGTCAAGCCTGATGGCCTGAGTCTGATCTCTAGAATCCTCTGACCTCTGAGCGAGTGTGTGTGTGTATGTGTGTGTGGTGTGTGTATGTGTACATATACATACACACGATACACACACTCATTACACACATACACATATACAAACATGCATACACATATACATACATAGATACACACACACACATATACAAATAGGTAATGGTAACTGTAAAAACAAAATCTGACCTCTGTTCTTTCTTTTTTCCTTTTTTTTTGTTTTGTTTTGTTTGTTGTTTTGTTTTTTGAGACATGATTTCTATGTGCAGCCCGGCTGTCTTGGACTTGCTTTGTAGACCAGGCTGTCCTTGAACTCTCAGAGATCTTCCGGCCTCTGCCTCCTGAGTGCTAGGATTAAAGGTGTGCGCCACCACGCGAGGCCTGACCTCTGTTTCTCACCTTAGTAATACTAATCCATACACATAGACTGATAAGCTTGACTGAGCTGGGAGGCAAAATTTTAGGAGAGGGTTTGCTTTCTGTCACTATAACAAAGCTTGAGATAAACCAAACACCTACAAGGAGGAAAGTTTTATTTTGGCTCACGGTTTTAGAGGTTTTGGTCCATGGTCACTTGGCCTCATTGCTTTTGGGCCTTTGGTAGGGCATCTCGGCAGAAGCAAGCAGGAAAGAAAACCTGTGAGAGAGGAAACTGTTCACCTTGTACTGGCTTAGAAGCCAAGAGAAACAGTGAGGTGCTGGTGTCCCAGGAACCCCTTCAAGGACACAGTATCCCCCACATCTCCCAGTGACCTAACTTCCTCCCTCTAGCCCTCTCTTGTTATTCTTCCTCCTAAGGGCGCCATAGACAGAGACCAAGCCTTTAGCACACAGGCCACAGGCATCCTATAGAATTCAAAGGCCAATTAATAAAGCTGGTGAATTTAATGTACATGAGAAGAAAAACTTTGTAACTTTAATAAAATGTTCATAAATCAAGAAAAACCCAGAAAGCAAACATTTGAATAATCAAGTCCCTAAGGAGGCCAAAAAAAAAAAAAAAAAAAAAAAGTTACACAGAAAAAAAAAAAAACCACCAGATTCATTCATGATAAACTGGAAACTAACTTCAGAAACTATCCTGGAATTTGTTTGAATTATATTAAGTTCATAAATTAATTTGGTGATTTTTAAAGTGAATTTGGTCTAGTCTTACCTTTTAATAATTTATATATTTTTTTAAAAATTATTTTTATTTTAAATAGGGTAATTTCCAAGTACTTCATACATTTTTTTTGGTGCTATAATTAACTTGTTTTTAATTGAACACTGAGAACAAAAAGACAGGCTAATTCTTTCTTTTTCTAGCTAGCCTCCTTCTGTTGCTGTTGCTCTTATTGAGTTTTGATTGTTGGATTCCACTCAGGTAGGGTGGGGGTGGGGGGGGCAGGGAAGGGGGAGGAGGAGGAGGGGGAAGCTGTGACAGGAGGGTGCTGAGTCTGCTTAGCGCAGCTAGAGGCTAGTTCCCTTGACTTTCTTCCTCAGTGCTCTGCCTCAGAGGTGACCAAAGAGTTCAACTAACATTGGTCCCTGAGCTGAGGGTAGAGCTGGAAATAAGTGAGGTCTTGGTCAGTAAGTACAGCTTGAGTGCCCACTGCATGTGTGCCTATCAGGCCTCAGACCATGCCTTGGTATTCCTTGCCCCACTTACTGGCAAGCCTAGGCAGAGGTTTTTTTTGGAAGGCAAGTCAAGGGCTGAGGGTGACAAAGATAGGCCTTTGCTTCTCTAAGGAATGGTTGGGTCTCTGGGATGCCCCAAATCTTCCCACTCTGGGAGGAGTGAAGCCCCTTCCCTGGTCAGGAGAGCTTCTGAGCAACTGTAGCTGTAGATGGGACATTCTGTGTGGTATTAGCAACATGCCACAGTGGCTGGCCAGGCTTGGAGGGGCATCTATGTTTACCACCCGCATGTGCCATTACTTTTGATTCTGAAATAGATCCAGAGAGGGTGGAGTTCTGGGGAACTGAACTCTAGTCCTCACATGGCAAGTACTTTATCCACTGAGCCATCTCTGCAGCCTCCAAATGGTTTTCTTTTCTAAATATAAATATGTTGATATGTTAATGTTATGACCAGCCAACTTAATAAGCCTTGTTATCATTTATAACATTAAAAATTGCTGGTATTGCATTTTACATGTAAAAAATTTCGAGTACTGAGAATGCTAAACAACAGTGGAATGTTGGATGTCCTAGCATTGGCCCCAGTTACATGAGATGCCCACAGTCTTTCTGTATTAAACATTGGTGCAGTCATTAGAATATTTTTCAGTCTTTCCATAACTCGTTGGTATCTCATAAGTGACTTTACAAGGCCTCGTATGTGTGTGAGGCTTTCAGATGTGCCTGTGAGAGTGACCTCTGTGACTTCTCTCACTTGAAGTACTGCTATGCTGAATCACCAGATGACTTAAGTATATATGACCATTCTTGAATTCCTGGAGAAATTTAATTTGGCTATCTTTTTCATGTACCATTAGTTCCATCTTCTAGTATTTGGCACAGTTTTGTTGTGATATTCATAATTGGTACTTTTTCCTGTTGTTTATTTTTGATGGTTACTATTGTGCTATTCTTCTCTCAGTGTGTGTGTGTGTGTGTGTGTGTGTGTGTGTGTGTGTGTGTGCACGTGCGCATGTGTATATGAGTTTGTGAGTGTATGCCAAGGCTAGATGGCAATGCTGCATGTCTTCTGTGGTCACTCTCTGCTTTATTGCCAGGAAAGAGGGTCTCTCACTGCCCTGGAGCTCCCCCTTTGGCTATGCATGCTCTACTTGTCCATCAGTGCTGGGGTTAGAGGCACATCCAACTTCTAACTCACACAATGAAGATTTGAATGCTTGCAGGGCTAGTGCTCTTACTCACTGAGCCATCTCCCCATACCTGAGCGTGAGCTTGGACTCAAGGCTAGCCTTAAACTCCTTATCCTGCTGCCTTCCCATCCTGAGTGGTGTTATTGCGGACATATGCCCTGTTTCTCCCCCTCCCCTTTTCCTCCCTCTTCTTCCTCTCAACTTTATGTTCACAGTCTGAGCCTATGTAGCCGAGACTAGCCTTGAACTTGCTCTGTAGCCCAAGATAATCTTGAATCTATGAAGCTTTTGCTTCAGTTTACTTAGCACAGGGATTATAGGTGTGTGTCATCACAAGCACTTTTTTCTATTT